>NC_052343.1:21821154-21998654 GCF_016432855.1 Salvelinus namaycush
ATCGATGAACACATATGGCAGCCATTTTCTGCCAGATTTGACTTTATACTCCAGTGTTAGCTCCAGCAGAGGACAGCACTCAGACACCACACATTAACTCACATTGCTACCATGTCCTTGCTTATTCACAATCAGCATTCCTATTTAATTGTTAGTCTATACTTAATCCTTTTTGCTCTTAGTGGAGAAAATGGCTTTGTTTATATCACAGTTATAACCCCTCTTTAGCGTATTATATATAGGCCTATGTATGTTATTTTCCTACTTGCCTGACTCTTAACTCTTCCCTGTCAGGACCTGTTTGCCCTGGACGTGGAGGCCTACCGTTACAGTGGGGTGAACATGACTGGCTTTAGGATCCTGAATACGGAGAACAGCCAAGTGGCCTCCATCATAGAGAAGTGGTCCATGGAACGCCTGCAGGCCCCGCCCAAACCTGACTCTGGCCTACTGGACGGCTTCATGACGGTGAGTCATCACTAGAGCTACTGTATGGGGCCAATCGGAAATAGCGCCCTATTTACTAACTCCTATTCCCTATAACCCTTAGTCCATTTCGGACGCAGCATCTACTATGATTGGGCTATATGTCTATAACCCTTTGTTGCTCTAATCTTCTGAAAAGTTCTGAATATTATCATTATGGAATAGGGACTTATGCTGGAAGTGTTACTGCTGTGTGGCAGAGAAATCCATTCCACCGGTAGATTTTTTCCTAGATATTTTAGATATCACATTAGACCTTTGATGGAGTAAGGCAGGAATGTTGTTAGGACATAGATTATGCTTTCTCTGTGTGTGATTGTTGCCAATGTATTAGCCGTTAGTGAAACAGCCATGCTCTGAGCATCGTCTTCCTGTGAGCATCCAGCCTGTCCCAGAGGACTGAAACACACGACCTCTTGGGTCCCTGGGCTCTGAGCCCTGTGTGATAACATGCCTCCTATTGCATGGATCCAACCCCTCTCTGATAACAGCACACATCCAGTAATGACTGTTCTACAGCAGTCCTGCTACACCGCTACTCTCTCTTATCTGGGAGCACTGCCAAAATATGAACTCACCAGAGACAAGGAGAGAGGGAGGACAGGGAGGGCGAGAGAGTGAGAGTGAGAGAGATGGAGAGAAAGGGAGAGAGATGACTGGAATTAGGGTTCCAGATTCATTCCAGAACAACTGTTAAGGTGCTAAAAGTGACATATGGCTGGACTGACTGGTCATATTCCAGTTGGAGGGAAGCGGATGCTGGCTGGTTGTTGATAGCTGTGGATTGCCACTGAGGATAGAGAGCTTCCTTTAAGGTTCAAGGAACCTTGCTGAAGAGTTAGTTCCAGGGTTGTACTGTATCTTAGACCGGTTTGCCTCTTTGTAAGAGTCTTTTGTTGGATTAGTGGGTCAGTTGGTGGTGCTTCTCTCTGGAGGCCTCCAATAGACTGGGGGCAGTTGATGTATTTCTCTGACACATAGTCAATTGAAACCTAAGGAATCAACTGACTTGGTGCTTTGCCCTCCACACGCATGTACATAAATTAGCTCTCTCAGATCAATAGGTCTCCACTCCACTATTTGTAGTGGCAAGGACAACTGCAAAGCCCTCTATCAGCTGTTTGTCTTCCCATCTGTTCCTTATGTAGTCTATAAGGCTGGATGAGTATTACTTCATAAGACTGTTGTTTTTGGATCAGAGGCATCAGAAGATTTATTCCAGGGGAGGACAGTGCTGTGACCCCACTCATTAGGGAATTAATGGCATAGTTGGAAGGCGGGGATTGATTCATTAGACAAATGGCAATCAGTCAGCAGCTACTGCATATTGACATGGCGAAAGGTTCCGTAAACGTTTGATTAACGGCTTCATTTCTGAGCTGTATTTACAGTCTTGTGTGCTTAAGTACTGAACCGCTGATGTAACTTATGGACTGGCGATCATGACAGATTACACCCAGAGCAATACAAAGACTCAGCTATTTTTATACAGCTCTTTTTTTGGGCCCACCGCTTTCAAAGTTTATTGTTTGAAACCCTATGGAAATGTTGTGTATTTCTTTGTGTGTATTTGTGTGTTTGTGTGTGGATGGATCATTTTTTTCTACTAATGATGTTGGAAAGAATGGAGAGTAGATGGAAAACAGGCAAAATCATATCCAGCAAAAAGAGGTGAAGAGATAGACAAATCCTGGTTCAGGCACCAGGTTTTTAAAACCACTTTAAACACTTTAGATGTGACATTTCTGTGTGATTTAATCCCGGTTCCTCTCCTACTGTTTGATCTGCAGAACAGAGCGCTCTGAGAGATTAGAGAGAGGTGGTCCTCTCCCACCTAGCTTGGCTACAGCCTTGTTATTTCGGCTTAAATTGATCTCAGTGCCTGCCTTATTTGGCTGTGACTCACGAAAGATTCCTGTCGCCTGTAAAACCTCAGAAACAAACCCCAGGGCCAAAGAAGATAATGATTAAACCGGCGAATTTTCATTTTCACCCCAGGATGTTTTTGTCTCCTCTTTTTTTCTGGATTTGTTTGTGTGCTGCAATGCTGAATAATAAATAAAATAAAATAAAATAAAATTTTATTTGTCACATACACATGGTTAGCAGATGTTAATGCGAGTGTAGCGAAATGCTTGTGCTTCTAGTTCCGACAATGCAGTAATAACCAACAAGTAATCTAACCTAACAATTCCACAACTACTACCTTATACACACAAGTGTAAAGGGATAAAGAATATGTACATAAAGATATATGAATGAGTGATGGTACAGAACGGCATAGGCAAGATGCAGTAGATGGTATAGAGTACAGTATATACATATGAGATGAGTAATGTAGGGTATGTAAACATAAAGTGGCATAGTTTAAAGTGGCTAGTGATACATGTATTACATAAAGATGGCAAGATGCAGTAGATGATATAGAGTACAGCATATACATATACATATGAGATGAGTAATGTAGGGTATGTAAACATTATATTAAGTGGCATTGTTTAAAGTGGCTAGTGATACATTTTTACATAATTTCCATCAATTCCCATTATTATAGTGGCTGGAGTTGAGTCAGTATGTTGGCAGCGGCCACTAAATGTTAGTGGTGGCTGTTTAACAGTCTGATGGCCTTGAGATAGAAGCTGTTTTTCAGTCTCTCATTCCCTGCTTTGATGCACCTGTAATGACCTCGCCTTCTGGATGATAGTGGGGTGAACAGGCAGTGGCTCGGGTGGTTGTTGTCCTTGATGATCTTTATGGCCTTCCTGTGACATCGGGTGGTGTAGGTGTCCTGGAGGGCAGGTAGTTTGCCCCTGGTGATGCGTTGTGCAGACCTCACTACCCTCTGGAGAGCCTTACGGTTGTGGGCGGAGCAGTTGCCGTACCAGGCGGTGATACAGCCCGACAGGATGCTCTCGATTGTGCATCTGTAGAAGTTTGTGAGTGCTTTTGGTGACAAGCCGAATTTCTTCAGCCTCCTGAGGTTGAAGAGGCGCTGCTGCGCCTTCTTCACAACGGTGTCTGTGTGGGTGGACCAATTCAGTTTGTCCGTGATGTGTACACCGAGGAACTTAAAACTTTCCACCTTCTCCACTACTGTCCCGTCGATGTGGATAGGGGGGTGCTCCCTCTGCTGTTTCCTGAAGTCCACAATCATCTCCTTTGTTTTGTTGACGTTGAGTGTGAGGTTACTTTCCTGACACCACACTCCGAGGGCCCTCACCTCCTCCCTGTAGGCCGTCTCGTCGTTGTTGGTAATCAAGCCTACCACTGTAGTGTCGTCCGCAAACTTGATGATTGAGTTGGAGGCGTGCATGGCCACGCAGTCGTGGGTGAACAGGGAGTACAGGAGAGGGCTCAGAACGCACCCTTGTGGGGCCCCAGTGTTGAGGATCAGCGGGATGGAGATGTTGTTACCTACCCTCACCACCTGGGGGCGGCCCGTCAGGAAGTCCAGGACCCAGACCCAGGGTCTCGAGCTTGATGACGAGTTTGGAGGGTACTATGGTGTTAAATGCTGAGCTGTAGTCAATGAACAGCATTCTCACATAGGTATTCCTCTTGTCCAGATGGGTTAGGGCAGTGTGCAGTGTGGTTACGATTGCGTCGTCTGTGGACCTATTGGGTCGGTAAGCAAATTGGAGTGGGTCTAGGGTGTCAGGTAGGGTGGAGGTGATATGGTCCTTGACTAGTCTCTCAAAGCACTTCATGATGACGGAAGTGAGTGCTACGGGGCGGTAGTCGTTTAGCTCAGTTACCTTAGCTTTCTTGGGAACAGGAACAATGGTGGCCCTCTTGAAGCATGTGGGAACAGCAGACTGGGATAAGGATTGATTGAATATGTCCTTAAACACACCAGCCAGCTGGTCTGCGCATGCTCTGAGGACGCGGCTGGGAATGCCGTCTGGGCCTGCAGCCTTGCGAGGGTTAACATGTTTAAATGTTTTACTCACCTCGGCTGCAGTGAAGGAGAGTCCGCAGGTTTTGGTAGCGGGCCGTGTCAGTGGCACTGTATTGTCCTCAAAGCGAGCAAAAAAGTTATTTAGTCTGTCTGGGAGCAAGACATCCTGGTCCGCGACGGGGCTGGTTTTCTTTTTGTAATCCGTGATTGACTGTAGAACCTGCCACATACCTCTTGTGTCTGAGCTGTTGAATTGCGACTCTACTTTGTCTCTATACTGGGACTTAGCTAGTTTGATTGCCTTGCGGAGAGAATAGCTACACTGTTTGTATTCGGTCATGTTTCCGGTCACCTTGCCCTGGTTAAAAGCAGTGGTTCGCGCTTTCAGTTTCACGCGAATGCTGCCATCAATCCACGGTTTCTGGTTTGGGAATGTTTTAATCGTTGCTGTGGGTACGACATCGTCAATGCACTTTCTAATGAACTCGCTCACCGAATCAGCGTATTCGTCAATGTTGTTGTTGGACGCAATGCGGAACACATTCCAATCCACGTGATCGAAGCAGTCTTGAAGCGTGGAATCAGATTGGTCGGACCAGCGTTGAACAGACCTGAGCGCGGGAGCTTGCTGTTTTAGTTTCTGTTTGTAGGCTGGAAGCAACAAAATGGAGTCGTGGTCAGCTTTTCCGAAAGGAGGGCGGGGGAGGGCCTTATATGCATCACGGAAGTTAGTATAACAATTATCCAAGGTTTTACCAGCCCTGGTAGCACAATCGATATGCTGATAGAATTTAAGGAGTTTTGTTTTCAGATTAGCCTTGTTAAAATCCCCAGCTACGATGAATGCAGCCTCAGGGTGTGTGGTTTCCAGAAAGCTTCATTCTGCACCTCATTTCTTTATGCTACAATTCATCTTCCTTTGGAGAAGGAAGTCCTGCCCTGTCACGGCTTAACACGCATAATGAAAATGACCTAACAAGTCCTACGGGCTCATTAGCATAATTTCTCCTGCTTGCTAATTGCTTTAGCTTCTGTCTGTTTCACTCTGAGGCAGCTAGGCTACTCTCAAGGAGATTCCAAAAACTCCCAGGCATGACCATACATCCTACAATGTATTTCCCTGTCTTGAGTTGGAGAGGGGAGGCATTACCTTTTAACCAGCTCTCTCTTTGGGTCAGGGCAGATACCTAACCCCACGATTTGAATGTAGTTGGCCGCTGTTTTGTTTATGTCAGGAATTTGAGGATAAAATGGTGTTCATGTAATGGAAACCTAGCGACCACACCATCTGTAATCATACCAATACTTTTCCCATGAAGAACGATAGACATAGATCCAGGGCAAATTCAAATGGACACATCTGTGCTACTGGGTGGGATGCCATTTTGTGATTTGACAGCTAGGCTATCATTACATGTCCGGCTTCAGCGGAAATGGGAAAATACTTCTCAATAACAGCAGTCAAACACATGTGGAATCACATTACTCAACCATCACTCAAACAGCCATACACATACATCATATAGCAGACTGAAAGACTGGCAGAAACTCTTCCAGATGTGAAGAATGAAACAGACATAGAGAGAGTATCGAGACAGAGAGAAAGAGACCGGTTGAATGGAGAAGGAGAAAGATTGAGAAAACGGAGGAGAGAGAGAGAGAGAGAGAGAGAGAGAGAGAATAGTGAGGAGAGATTGAGAGATTAATTATTCTTTGCTCTCTTAGCCGTCCCCTTGGCTCAGCGCCTTCTCCTGATCAACCTGTCCATCACGCCGTCACCATGGCGATCTCCCTGATTGGCAGCAAGGGGCGGAGAATATGGCTGCTGCCTGCCGGAGAGAGGGGAGCTGACTCTGGCCAGCTAGCAGGCTGCTGGACAAGCCCTGAACAGACCTGACCAGCAGGGTCAACCCCCATTGTCTTCCGACAGATGGCGTCATTCTAACGTGACATGTGTTGCCATCCGCTCTATCTGCAAACGTAATATGTGTAAATATTTGTATGAACATAACAAGATTCAACAACTGAGGCATAAACTGAACAAGTTCCACAGACATGTGACTAACAGAAATTGAATAATGTGTCCATGAACAAAGGGGTCAAAATCAAAAGTAACAGTCAGTATCTGGTGTGGCCACCAGCTGCATTAAGTACTGCAGTGCATTGCCTCCTCATGGACTGCACCAGATTTGCAAATTCTTGCTGTGAGATGTTACCCCACTCTTCCACCAAGGCACCTGCAAGGTTCCAGACATTTATGGGGGGAATGGCCCTAGCCCTCACCCTCCGATCCAACAGGTCCCAGACATGCTCAATGGGATTTAGATCCAGGCTCTTCGCTGGCCATGGCAGAACACTGACATCACTCACAGAATGAGCAGTATGGCTGGTACCATTGTCATGCTGGAGGGTCATGTCAGGATGAGCCTGCAGGAAGGGTACCACATGAGGGAGGAGGATGTCTTCCCTGTAACACACAGCGTTGAGATTGCCTGCAATGACAACAAGCTCAGTCCGGTGATGCTGTGACACACCGCCCCAGACCATGACAGACCCTCCACCTCCAAATCGATCCCGCACCAGAGTACAGGCCTCTGTGTAACGCTCATTCCTTCGACGATAAACGCAAATCTGACCATCACCCCTGGTGAGATAAAACTACGACTCGTCAGTGAAGAGTACTTTTTGCCAGTCCTGTCTGGTCCAGCGACGGTGGGTTTGTGCCCGTAGGTGACGTTGTTGCCGTTGATGTCTGGTGAGGACCTTCCTTACAACAGTCCTACAGGTCCTCAGTCCAGCCTCTCTCAGCCTATTGCGGACAGTCTGATCACTGATGGAAGGATTGTGCATTCCTGGTGTAACTCATGCAGTTGTTGTTGCCATTCTGTACCTGTCCCGCAGGTGTGATGTTCGGATGTACCGATCCTGTTCAGGTGTTGTTGGTCTGCCACTGCGAGGACGATCAGCTGTCCGACCTGTCTTCCGGTAGCGCTGTCTTAGGCGTCTCACAGTACGGACATTGCAATTTATTGCCCTGGCCATATCTGCAGTCCTCATGCCTCCTTGCAGCATGCCTAAGGCACGTTCACGCAGATGAGCAGGGACCCTGGGCATCTTTCTTTTGGTGTTTTTCAGAGTCAGTAGAAAGGCCTCTTTAGTGTCCTAAGTTTTCATAACTGTGACCTTAATTGCCTACCGTCTGTAAGCTGTTAGTGTCTTAACGACCATTCCACAGGTGCAGGTTCATTAATTGTTTTTGGTTCATTGAACAAGCATGGGAAACAGTGTTTAAACCCTTTACAATGAAGATCTGTGAAGTTATTTGGATTTTTACGAATGATCTTTGAAAGACAGGGTCCTGAAAAAGGGAAGGAAATAAATTTGCTGAGTTTATATGGGAGGGAGCGATATTTCTTTACCAGATATTGACATCCTCTTCAGTCTTGGTTTTGTGATGAACCCCATTTGAACCCAATTTCTGCACCCCACAGATGAAGCTCCTCTATCTAAGCTGTGGCCGTCTGCCTCTCTCTGTATTTCAGGCCAGCTCACTCTTTTTGTGGCTAAGGGTCTTGGATTTGGGATTTGGCGCTGCATCTGTCCACATGCGGGGAGAGGAATTTGAAAGTGGAGTATGCGTGGGCATTATTCGGGCAGCTGGTTGGCATGTGTGGTAGCTGGCAGAGACAGGCAGTCTCCCAAGGCCAGAGGCTCTACTGCCACTGAGATGACCCAAAGCTAGACCATTCTCATCCTTTATCCCATTCAATACCTCTGCAAAGCACACACTGTGTGGGTGGTTTTAGGTCTTCCTATTGGATTACCATTTGACAAGATTTTACTATATTATACCACAACATTTATTGAAACATCTTGAATCTAATTGGTTATAAATCCTATTCTTTAGTCCAATCAGTGGAAGCAGACTTTAGCCCAGTTAAAACTTAGAGCTATAAATACAGAGTATGTGTGTCCATTTTGTGTTCTGGATGAGCTGCTGTCGTTTGTTGTTGGCACTGTAGTGGCTGTGTGTAGCATGCTGATGGTGTGTGTGTGTGTGTGTGTGTGTGTGTGTGTGTGTGTGTGTGTGTGTGTGTGTGTGTGTGTGTGTGTGTGTGTGTGTGTGTGTGTGTGTGTGTGTGTGCAGGTGTGTGTATGTGTAGTGGGTGTGTGTTTGTTTGGAAGCGTAGCCGGTGTCACATGCAGTGTGCACAGACACAGGGCTGCATTAATAACTATGTGCCCCACGGTATCGCCGCCAGGTTCCAGCATAGACAGGTGACCCTGGAGATGGTTTACTGCGGAAACGGAGTGATAATCTAGACTTTGGAAAAAAGGCTGGCATGTCGTTATCCCCCAATACCCCATCCCCCCACTCTGACATCCCCTTCTCCTCTCCTCTATCCCCCTTCTCCTTTCCACCATCACCCTCTCCTCCATCCACCCCTCTCCTCTCTTCTCCTCTATCCCCTTTCCTGTTTCCCTCTCCTCTCTGTCAGGGTCGGCAAGTAGCCTAGTGGTTAAGAGCGTTGGGCCATTAACCGTTCTGCCCTTGAGCAAGGCAGTAAACCCCCGACAGCGGATTAAGGCAGCCCCCCGCACTTCTCTGATTCAGAGGGGTTGGGTTAAATGTGGAAGACACACACAACTGACTAGGTCTCCTCTCCTCCAGGTACTGCTGCCAGCTCCACACATCATCCCACTGCTCCCCTGAGAGCTATGAGCCATGTTACTCTCTCCCACTATCAAACTTCTACTCTCAGTCTGAACCATGTGAAATATCTCCATGTTAAGGATCTGACTCTATATCTAACTCTTATAATCCCCCCCCCCCCCCCCCCCCCCCCTAAACACTGAGTGCTCAAAACATTAGGAACACCTTCCTAATGTTGAGTTGCACCCCCTTTTGCCCTCAGAACAGCCTCAATTCATCAGGGCATGGAATCTACAAGGTGTTGAAAGTGTTCCACAGGGATGCTGGCCCATGTTGACTCCAATGCTTCCCACAGTTGTATCAAGTTGGCTGGATGTCCTTTGGGTGGTGGACCATTCTTGATACACATGGGAAACTGAGCAGCGTTGAAGTTCTTGACACACTCAAACCGGTGCATCTGGCACCTACTACCATACCCCGTTCAAAGGCACTTAAATCTTTTGTCCTCACCATTCACCCTCTGAATGGCACACATACACAATCCATGTCTCAATTGTCTCAAGGATTAAAAATCCTTCTTTAACCTGTCTCCTCCCCTTCATCTACACTGATTGAATTTGGTCAGTCTATGTCATGGAAAGAGCAGGTGTTCCTAATGTTTTGTACACTCAGTGTATGTAATGTCATTTGAACTCAGGACAGAATTCACAAATTTGAATATCTGTTTGACTGTCTGCATAACATCGGTATCCTTCATACTGATGGTATGGGTTGTAAGGTCCCATGTGTATAACAACAAAACCCGCCAGTGTTTGGGTTTTGAGAAGGTCATCAGCATTTTGTCCTCATCCTCCATCTCCTTTCCTCATCCTCCCTCTCCTTTCCTCATCCTCCCTCTCCTTTCCTCATCCTCCCTCCCTCTCCTTTCCTTATCCTCCCTCTCCTTTCCTCATCCTCCCTCTCCTTTCCTCATCCTCCCTCTCCTTTCCTCATCCTCCCTCTCCTTTCCTCATCCTCCCTCTCTTTTCCTCATCCGCTCGCTCCTTTCCTCATCCTCCCTCTCCTTTCCTCATCCTTCACCTCCTTTCCTAATCCCGCTCTGCTATCATCATCCTCCCTCTCCTTTCCTCATCCTCCCTCTCCTTTCCTTATCCTCCCTCTCCTTTCCTCATCCTCCCTCTCCTTTCCTTATCCTCCCTCTCCTTTCCTCATCCTCCCTCTCCTTTCCTTATCCTCCCTCTCCTTTCCTCATCCACCCGCTCCTCTTTTCATCCTCCCTGTCATTTTCTCATCATCCTTCTCCTTTTCAATATTTCTCTGTCTTTGAGTATTTCTGGGAGTGACGTTGCATCTGTAATGAGCTGACGGTCTCAGCCCGGCTCAACTCCAGTCAGCGTCACGAGCCATCATTAGATCAGTTACCCACAGTGCACTGCTCCCAGCCATGTGCTGCTCTGGCTACCCACCCTGATTAAACACAGCGACAGTGGCAGATCTCTATCCTGAAGTTCCTTCCTCCCTCCGCCTGCCAGAGTTACTGTAGATCCAACACTGACGAGTGCTCAGAGAGAGGCGGGTTATGGGAAAGAGAGAGAGAGAGAGAAGGAAAAGAAGAAAGAGAGAGGGAGAGGGAGAGAGAAAGAGGGACAGGGAAGAAGATATATATATATATATTTATATATATAGAAATAGTATAGAAAAGTTAAAAAATATATAAAACAAGGAATAAATACACAGTGAATAACAATAACTTGCCTATACACAGAGAAAGTAAGAGAGATAGCGAGAGAGAGAAAGAAAGTCAGAGGACGGATGAAAGAAACGCTGGAGAAAAAGCAGTGATTGACATTGCCATGTCTATAGAGTAAGTGAAGAGTTTATTTCCAAAATGATATATCCACCAATTGTTCACATTTGTGTTTTTTCATCAGAAATTATTACTTCTGGGTACAGTCATGTAGGTCAAATATTTATGTTCTCAGATATTTTATTCATTGTCACGCCCTGACCTTAGAGAGCATTTTTATGTCTCTAGTTGGTTTGGTCAGGGTGTGATTTGGGGTGGGCATTCTATGTCTTGTTTTCTATGTTTCTTTATTTCTATGTTTTGGCCGGGTATGGTTCTCAATCAGGGACAGCTGTCTATCGTTGTCTCTGATTGGGAATCATACTTAGGTAGCCCTTTTTCCCTCCTTTCAGTGTGGGTAGTTATCTTTGTTAGTGGCACTATAGCCCTCGTCAGCTGCACAGTTGTTCATTTTGTTTCTTGTTTTGTTGGCGACATTTTAAAAGAAAATGTACGCTCACAACGCTGCACTTTGGTCCAGTTCTTTCGACGGCCGTGACATTCATAGATTATAGATGTGTATTAAAATGTGTTCTTTGCAATGTTTGTATCCTGTATATTTGACTGTGATAGGTGGATGTCTCACCTAGCTATCTTAAGATCAAAGTCGCTCTGGATAAGAGCATCTGCTAAATGACTTACACTACCGTTCAAAAGTTTGGGGTCACTTAGAAATGTCCTTGTTTTTGTAAGAAAAGCAATTTTTTTGTCCATTAAAATAACATCAAATTGATCAGAAATAGAGTGTAGACATTGTTAATGTTGTAAATGACAATTATTTTATGGAACATCTACATAGGCGGACAGAGGCCCATTATCAGCAACCATCACTCCTGTGTTCCAATGGCACGTTGTGTTAGCTAATCCAAGATTATCACTTTAAAAGGCTAATTGATCATTAGAAAACCCTTTTGCAATTATGTTAGCACAGCTGAAAACTGTTGTCCTGATTAAAGAATCAATAAAACTGGCCTTCTTTAGACTAGTTGAGTATCTGGAACATCAGCATTTGTGGGTTCGATTACAGGCTCAAAATGGCCAGAAACAAAACTTTCTTCTGAAACTCATCAGTCTATTCTTGTTCTGAGAAATTAAGGCTATTCCATGCGATACATTTCCAAGAAACTGAAGATCTCATACAACGCTGTGTAATACTCCCTTCACAGAACAGCACAAACTGGCCCTAACCAGAATAGAAAGAGGAGTGGGAGAACCCAGGGGCACAACTGAGCAAGAGGGCAAGTACATTAGAGTGTCTAGTTTGAGAAACAGACGCCTCACAAGTCCTCAACTGGCAGCTTCATTGAAGAGTACCCGCAAAACACCAGTCTTAACGTCAACAGTGAAGAGGCAACTCCGGGATACTGGCCTTCGAGGCAGAGTTCCTCTGTCCAGAGTCTGTGTTCTTTTGCCCATCTTAATCTTTTCGTTTTATTGGCCAGTCTGAGATATGGCTTTGCAACTCTGCCTAGAAGGCAAGCATCCCGGAGTCGCCTCTTCACTGTTGACGTTGACACCGGTGTTTTGCGGGTACTATTTAATGAAGATATAGATCTCATGTTACAGTATTGATTCATTTTTTTTTTTTTATATTGATGTTACAAATGTATCATTTGTACAGTTCTTTATAAAAATGTAGCTATTTGTTACATTTGACTGTGTAAAATCTACTGTAGCAGTACTACTTATATAGCGTTTCGCAAAAACACTTTATTTTTCTCTCTGAAATGAACCCATCAAGTGATAGGTTTCAAACAAATATATATTGGTCATTGAAAAACCCCATGCCACGATTAGATAGTGAAAAAACACACCAATCTCTTTCATAAGTTCTTTAATCAATAAAAGCTCATTTACCAACATTTCTGAAAATGAATATATAGTGTTTTGCAAAGAAACTCTTCAAGTATAGTTCAAGGCTACATCCAGCATCATAACAGGGCACAGCTTTATAACAGAGAGTGGCAGGTAAAGGGATTCACCTTTCCTCCTCTGCAGAATGACCTCAATGTATTGATGCACTCAAAGCTCAGTACAGTCTTGAATCCTGTTCCATTTGCTTTGACATTCATCTAGACAGTATATATACTAACCTTTGTTGAAGGTCATTGTAAACAGCAAGACACGTGGTACGACGTTATTCAAATTTCAAAATATTTCATATTCCATGTTTGGTATTTTATACATTACACTGAAATTGCTGCTCGTATCATTTGACATATATTTTAGCCACATCCTGTATAACCGATGCTCATTATAAACATACATATTAAACTGTAGCTCCGCTCAGAGAGCCCTTGGAGCAGATTCCTCTTCTTGCTCATTATCTATCGTTGCTGGGGAAACCACCAGATTCAGTTGAGTGTTTAAGGCTATTATTTCTCCTGATGCTGTGTCTTTGTCACACCACGCTGGATTCTGCTAGTTAAGCACTCTGGTTCTGCACGCAAGCACGCACGCACGCACGCACGCACGCGCGCGCGCACGCACGCACGCACGCACGCACGCACGCACGCACGCACGCACACACACACACTGTATAGCTCTCTGCTCTGCGGCTTCATGTCTGTAGTCTGCAGCAGACCCTATTCAAGGCTGGCCTGGGCAGCATTTGTATGCCTGACAGAGTGGGGCTCTTTTTAATTGGAATATCTCCTCTTAAAGACTTAAAAACTAATTTATGTTCCTGAGAGCTGAGATCAAATGGTACGCAGGAGGGAGGAGGGGGGTGAGAGGGGGTGGAGGGGGAAGAGAGAGGGAGGGGGGGTAGGGCGAAGGAGGGGGGGGGGGGGGATCACAGGGGGTTGGCTATATGTGAAGTCCACTGGGTTGGAGAAGGGAGGCTAAACCCCATCTCTTTATCACTGTAGTACTGTAACCACATTGGACCTCAGAAACCAACATCTCACTACACCCACACTATGTGTGTGGCACCCCCTTTACTGCACTGCACTGTCAGGACTAATCTCACTCACATAATCTGAACAGTTGTAACCCCCACAGGGTTTATGGTAAGAATGAGCTATACAGATAACACAGATTTTGATATCAAACTAATCTAGTTCTCACACAATAATACACGTTCAAGTGGTCACTCTCATCAGTACCCACAACGTTCTCTCAGAATTACCCATGATGCAGTGTTTTGTTGTTCAGGGATGTAATGTCGCTGTGAGCCACGGGTGAGTCAGGTATAAACCTGCAGCTGCTCAGACATGTACACACACACATGCACATAAACACACATGCATGTACAAAGAGAGCTCAAAAACAAGGCCTCTGGGCTACGTTCCTCCTCTTCAAAACAAAAAGACATCATGAAAGCCAAAGGGAATCTGATGGCATGGTCTCACTTTGACTCTTTTCTTACTTTGACTGAAAGGGCCTCTCATCAGACAGCTGCGCACAGGGCTTCTTTCGGTGTTATAGAGCAGAGACATTCTTCTTCTATTCAATCCCTTACTTCCAGGATTATAGGCAGGGCCTGGAGGACATTTTCTTAGTTGTTTGAATGAAATATATTCAATACAAGGTCACAGTCATGTTAGAATACAGGATCGGGTGATGAGCCACCATGATAAACGTCTCATGCAAAATTCAGTAAGAAAAGATACTACCACAGTCCTAGCTTTGCGATGGATATTATCCAATTCACATTTATTCTGGCAATAATACTAAGAATGTGTAAAGAAGTTCCGCAATTTACTGTTAGGCTCACAATGACTGACTCACAAGAGCTGGAGGTTTAGAATAGACTGTCTATTCAAAATCCTCGTCCAAGTCCCCCTAACAACACATCTCGCGCACGCCAAGCTAACATTAGACTTATATTAGACCTCTGTTATGTAAATTAAAGTTCACTTAGAAAATAACACTACCCTATGGACTGTGGGCAAACAGATGACCTGTCCAATTCAACAGTTGGTTACATTTTGAAGGGTAATGTAGTCTTGGATGACCAGTTCAATTCCACATTGGTATAGTTCTTAAACATAATGTATAATGGTCCTGTCATATTGTCCTGAGGGTCAAATAAGGGATGGCGTCATTTAAGGGTCAGAGTTCAGAGTTAATGAAATGGCCCCAGTGCTCCCTCCTTGCAGTCAGTGTCCTCTTATTAAAGAGAGAAAATCAATTAGGCAGATTAACTATTTAGTCACTTTCCACGATCATATTCATTAGGCACCAAACGGAAGAAAACGGACTAAAATGGGGAAGGATCACTAGAACAGGTCCAATCAGAAACGCTTGTTTTTGTTTTCCGTTTCAAAATGTTTTGCGACAGTGTGTCCAAATGAATAGGACCAGGTGTCCAATCTGCCCCGTGGGTCCTGTCTGTACTGGGGTGGGGGAAAGAGTGGAGAAGGGGGCTCTAGCAGAAATGAAGAGAGACAATAAAACAGACACACAGCAAGAATGTGAAGCAGCTTGATCTTGAGACTCTTCTTCTTTTTACAAGATGGGATTTTCACGGAACATGAAAGCAAACTCACTCAGCTACAGTCAAAGTACCTGAAGGTATAAAAACCAAAGCTTACCTTTCTCAAATAAATCTTAGAAAGGAACAAACCATTTTTCTTCCTTTTTCTTCCAGTTGCCGCTGCTGCTTTTAGACTGTACTCCTCCAGTGGGAGTGTGACAGTGCAGTGAAGTGAAAAGGTTTTGCTCAGCCTGCGGCGATTCCTCATGGTAGCAACCTGATGGCAGGCGACGGTGATCTGCTAGACTCTATGTTTGTGCGTGTGTGTGTGTGTGTGTGTGTGTGTGTGTGTGTGTGTGTGTGTGTGTGTGTGTGTGTGTGTGTGTGTGTGTGTGTGTGTGTGTGTGTGTGTGTGTGTGTGTGTGTGTGTGTGTGTGTGTGTGTGTGTGTGCCTGCGTGCATTGCTGCAACCTCTGGGAGACAAGTCTCTAGTTAGGTGTGAGATGTGAGATCTGTTCAGTGTGGATTACAGGAGAGCAAGAAGTGAGAGAAGTGGAGTATGAAATTATAGATTTTGTTATTTTCAGAAAGGGCCTTTAGAGAGGAGCTAAAATTAGCAGCTGTGTGATGTAATGTGTTTTTGACCAACAGCCAACATCTTACATCTATTTGTGGGCACAGCTAATAATACAACAACTGCTGCTTGGAGGTTTTTATGAGCTTTATCTATTAGTAATTCCTGGATCTCTGTGCAGTCAAGAGAGACACAGTTGTATTTCTATGATATTTGTCCACCACACACTGTTCACCTCAAGACAAAACAAGCCATAGGAAGACCATAGGGAGGATCAAAGAACTCTCCTGAAAGGACAACTAATCCTGCCAGTCCTGGGGTAATTCACACACCCATTCAGACCTCTGCTCTCCCCGGCTAATTACTTTTACCCTAACTATCACAAAACTCTGCTGTTTTTCAATCAGTTTCCCTGTTCCCTGTTTTAAAGTCATAAAGCCTGATGACTCTCCTCATGAGTTTGGCCATTAAGGAGAAGAGAAAATGGACTAGATAATCTGGGTAGAGGAGGTCTGTTTGTGTGTGTGTGTGTGTGTGTGTGTGTGTGTGTGTGTGTGTGTGTGTGTGTGTGTGTGTGTGTGTGTGTGTGTGTGTGTGTGTGTGTGTGTGTGCGTGCGTGCGTGCGTGCGTGCGTGCGTGCGTGCGTGCGTGCGTGCGTGCGTGCGTGCGTGCGTGCGTGCGTGCGTGCGTGCGTGCGTGCGTGCGTGCGTGCGTGCGTGTGCATGCGTGCCTGTGTCTCTGTGTGATCGTGCATGTGCACTAGGTAGGGTGAGACTATCAGGTCCCTAATGGAGAAACCCTGCTGGGGGGAGGTACTTGTCGTCTGGAAGAGGGTAGTGAGAGGGAGCACAGACCCACATTACAAGCCCAAATGGCCCTATTGTGAACACGCATTGGAAAAACTGCCCATGCTAGATTAGATAACCTAGGGCCCTCAACAACAACAATGAGGTTGTGTGTGTGTGTGTGTGTGTGTGTGTGTGTGTGTGTGTGTGTGTGTGTGTGTGTGTGTGTGTGTGTGTGTGTGTGTGTGTGTGTGTGTGTGTGTGTGTGTGTGTGTGTGTGTGTGAGAGAGAGAGGATAAAAGAAAGGGAGAAAGTTGGCAAAGAAAGAGAGGGAGAAAGACTGGGTGTGAGGCAATGACATTAAATGTGTGGCTGAAAACAGATGATTTCCTATTTAACACTCCATTGAGTTCCCCCATTATTCTGGGTCCTGGCTGGAGCCATTATGGTGGCAGTAGTTTCCCCCTGGTTCACAATAACAGCCATCTGCAGCCACACACTGCTGCTTCAATTTCCCCACAATGGAGCCACTGAGAATATCAGACATGCTGCAGTACACGGAGTGTGTGTCTATGTTTGTGTGTGGGTGTGTGTCTGTGTGTGTGCACAGTACCCTGCCCGACAGACTAACAGCAATCAACAGCCCACCCATCACCATCTCAGTAATAGAGAGAATGGGTTCAATAGGCGACATTGTCAACAGATGTTTTCTGTGGAAATGATCTTGCAGTGAAAATTGGAGGGACTTTTCATTTTCTAGTATGACAGAATAGCATCCAGTAATGGAGGAGTAGAGGGAGAGAGGGGAAGAGGGAGAGAGGGGAAGAGGGAGAGAGGGGAAGAGGGAGAGAGGGGAAGAGGAATCGAGGGAGAGAGGGGAAGAGGAATAGAGGGAGAGAGGGGAAGAGGGAGAGAAAGAGAGAGTGGAAGAGGGAGAGAGGGAGAGAGGGGAAGAGGGAGAGAGGGAGAGAGGGGAAGAGGGAGAGAGGGGAATAGGGAGAGAGGGGAAGAGGGAGAGAGAGGGGAAGAGGAATAGAGGGGGAGAGGGGAAGAGGGAGAGAGGGGGAGAGGGGAAGAGGGAGAGAGTGAGAGAGGGGAAGAGGGAGAGAGTGGGGAAGAGGGAGAGAGGGGGAGGGGGAGAGGGGAAGAGGGAGAGAGGGAGAGAGGGGAAGAGGAATAGAGGTGGAGAGGGAGAGAGGGGAAGAGGGGAAGAGGGAGAGAGGGGAAGAGGAATAGAGGGGGAGAGGGAAAGAGGGGAAGAGAGAGAGAGAGGGGAAGAGGAATAGAGGGGGAGAGGGAGAGAGGGGAAGAGGGAGAGAGGGGAAGAGGGAAAGAGGGGAAGAGGGAAAGAGGGGAAGAGGGAGAGAGAGGGGAAGAGGAATAGAGGAGGAGAGGGGAAGAGGGGGAGAGGGAGAGAGGGGAAGAGGGGAAGAGGGAGAGAGAGAGGAAGAGGAATAGAGGGGGAGAGGGGAAGAGGAAGAGAAGGAGAGGGGGAGAGAGGGAGAGGGATAGAGGGGAAGAGGGAGAGAGGGGAAAAGGGAGAGAGAGGGGAAGAGAGGGAGAGAGCTTTTCACATTCACTTCACACACATTGTGTCTGATTCTGGTGTGCGGTAACAGGCTGTAATGGTGGACCAGAATTGAATGATTTGTTTTTCCTTTTTAATAAAACCCATAGACCCAGAAACAAATACCAACAGATACCAGGTAGCAGTTTTAATGTGTGCACAAGTCTTAGTAATAGTATCACAGTCAAGGAAGGGGAAACACACACATCCATCAGTGTGCTAGGGCGAGTGAGCTCGTGAGAGGATGGAAAAGGAGAGAGAAAGAAGAGAGAGAAAGAGTAAGAGAAAGAGAGATAGAAAGAGCAAGAGAGCGATGGAGGGGCAGACAGAGAGATGGCGGGAGTGAGAAGGAGAGAGAGAAAGAGGGATAGCCAGATGGAGAGTTGGTGGGAGACGGTGGAATGTGACACTGAGACTGTGTGGAGGATAATGAGACACAGTGGCAGCCTGGGCCTCGGTATGCTTTTGGACTTTTTGCCAAACAATGATGCCCTGCAAACCCAATTAAAGGGCAGATTTCCCCCAGGAAGAATAAAAATGTGAAATTATCCCTGCTTGTTAAACTTGTCACTTAATTTCAATCAAATTATTACTTATGATCCCAGGGCTAATTGTTCTTTTCTCTCTCTCTCGCCTCTGTTTAGGTTTCAGTGACAGGAAGAGGCTGTTCTGTGTCTGGTGAATGGGTTTATCATAGATAGCAGAGCATTTACTATTAGATGTGTGTCTGACTTCAGATGCATCATTTCTCTACTGTGGCTTACAGACAATATTCTAAACGGTGAACCTTTTTTTACAGTGGCAGTGTCAGCAGTAGGGGCTATATTTAGATGGTTGTACTTTGTATTTCTCGATGGCGGATTATCGAGGTCCACATTTTTCCCTTTTCCATCCGTTTCTTTTTCATGTGTCTTTTCTGTTGGTTATTGTGATGTCTGCCAAAGCTACATTTTGCTGTCAACAAACAGACAAAGGACTTTAATGTTCCATTGGATTATCACAGTCACATTGTGTTGATATACATAAACTGTTGTGGCCTTGTTTTACTTAGAGAGCAACGAGGAGTAAGTAAGTAAGCTATCCATAGACAGACAGAGGTTCTAATGTAGTTGACTACAGTGACATAGAGCTGCTATCCATAGACAGACAGAGGTTCTAAAGTAGCTGACTACAGTGACATAGAGCTGCTATCCATAGACAGACAGAGGTTCTAAGGTAGTTGACTACAGTGACATAGAGCTACTATTCATAGACAGACAGAGGTTCTAATGTAGTTGACTACAGTGACATAGAGCTGCTATCCATAGACAGACAGAGGTTCTAAAGTAGCTGACTACAGTGACATAGAGCTGCTATCCATAGACAGACAGAGGTTCTAATGTAGTTGACTACAGTGACATAGAGCTGCTATCCATAGACAGACAGAGGTTCTAATGTAGTTGACTACAGTGACATAGAGCTGCTATCCATAGACAGCCAGAGGCTCTAAGGTAGTTGACTACAGTGACATAGAGCTGCTATCCATAGACAGACAGAGGTTCTAATGTAGTTGACTACAGTGACATAGAGCTAATATCCATAGACAGACAGAGGCTCTAAGGTAGTTGACTACAGTGACATAGAGCTACTATTCATAGACAGACAGAGGTTCTAAGGTGGTTGACTACAGTGACATAGAGCTTGCTATCCATAGACAGACAGAGGTTCTAAGGAAGTTGACTACTGTGACATAGAGCTGCTATCCATAGACAGACAGAGGTTCTAAGGTGGTTGACTACAGTGACATAGAGCTTGCTATCCATAGACAGACAGAGGTTCTAAGGAAGTTGAGTACAGTGACATAGAGCTGCTATCCATAGACAGACAGAGGTTCTAAGGTAGTTGACTACAGTGACATAGAGCTACTATTCATAGACAGACATAGGTTCTAAGGTAGTTGACTACAGTGACATAGAGCTGCTAACCATAGACAGACATAGGTTCTAAGGTAGTTGACTACAGTGACATAGAGCTGCTATCCTTAAACAGACAGAGGTTCTAATGTAGCTGACTACTGTGACATAGAGCTGCAATGCATAGACAGACAGAGATTATAAGGTGGCTGACTACAGTGACATAGAGCTGCTATCCATAGACAGACAGAGATTCTAAGTTGGTTGACTACAGTGACATAGAGCTGCTATCCATCGACAGACAGAGGCTCTAAGGTAGTTGACTACAGTGACATAGAGCTACTATTCGTAGACAGACATAGGTTCTAAGGTAGTTGACTACAGTGACATAGAGCTGCTAACCATAGACAGACATAGGTTCTAAGGTAGTTGACTACAGTGACATAGAGCTGCTATCCATAAACAGACAGAGGTTCTAATGTAGCTGACTACTGTGACATAGAGCTGCTATGCATAGACAGACAGAGATCCTAAGGTGGCTGACTACAGGGACATAGAGCTGCTATCCATAGACAGACAGAGATTCTAAGTTGGTTGACTACAGTGACATAGAGCTGCTATCCATAGACAGACAGAGGTTCTAAGGTAGTTGACTATAGTGACATAGAGCTGCTATCCATAGACAGCCAGAGGTTCTAAGGTAGTTGACTACAGTGACATAGAGCTGCTATCCATAGACAGACAGAGGTTCTAAGGTAGTTGACTACAGTGACATAGAGCTGCTATGCATAGACAGACAGAGGCTCTAATGTGGTTGACTACAGTGACATAGAGCTGCTATCCATCGACAGACAGAGGCTCTAAGGTAGTTGACTACAGTGACATAGAGCTACTATTCGTAGACAGACATAGGTTCTAAGGTAGTTGACTACAGTGACATAGAGCTGCTAACCATAGACAGACATAGGTTCTAAGGTAGTTGACTACAGTGACATAGAGCTGCTATCCATAAACAGACAGAGGTTCTAATGTAGCTGACTACTGTGACATAGAGCTGCTATGCATAGACAGACAGAGGTTCTAAGGAAGTTGAGTACAGTGACATAGAGCTGCTATCCATAGACAGACAGAGGTTCTAAGGTAGTTGACTACAGTGACATAGAGCTACTATTCATAGACAGACATAGGTTCTAAGGTAGTTGACTACAGTGACATAGAGCTGCTAACCATAGACAGACATAGGTTCTAAGGTAGTTGACTACAGTGACATAGAGCTGCTATCCATAAACATACAGAGGTTCTAATGTAACTGACTACTGTGACATAGAGCTGCTATGCATAGACAGACAGAGATCCTAAGGTGGCTGACTACAGGGACATAGAGCTGCTATCCATAGACAGACAGAGATTCTAAGTTGGTTGACTACAGTGACATAGAGCTGCTATCCATAGACAGACAGAGGTTCTAAGGTAGTTGACTATAGTGACATAGAGCTGCTATGCATAGACAGACAGAGGTCCTAAGGTGGTTGACTACAGTGACATAGAGCTGCTATCCATAGACAGCCAGAGGTTCTGCGGTAGTTGACTACAGTGACATAGAGCTGCTATGCATAGACAGACAGAGGCTCTAATGTGGTTGACTACAGTGACATAGAGCTGCTATCCATCGACAGACAGAGGCTCTAATGTGGTTGACTACAGTGACATAGAGCTGCTATCCATCGACAGACAGAGGCTCTAATGTGGTTGACTACAGTGACATAGAGCTGCTATCCATAGACAGACAGAGGGTTTTAAGGCTTTATTGTTGTTGACTCCAGGCCTGGAGATCAGAGTGACGTCAACTTACCAACATTACATCCAGGAATACGAATTTTCCGATCCTTTGTTCGTACCACCACCCAGGGCATTTGATCTGATTCCAGGGACCGACCTAAAACAACGTCGCCACAGAAGAGGTAAACGGAGCGGCCTTCTGGTCCATCTTCGGAGGCGAGCACACCACCCACCGCTTCCGAATATATTACTCGCTAATTTCCAGTCTCTAGATAACCTGTCTAGGACTGGGGTTCCTCGCCAACAGCCAATGAAATAGCAGGGCGCCAAATTCAATCAACAGAAATCTCATAATTCAATTTTCTCAAACATACAAGTATTAGACACCATTTTAAAGATAACATTCTCGTTAATCCAACCACAGTGTCCAATTTCAAAAAAGCTTTTCGGGCGAAAGCAGAACATATCATTATGTTTGGTCAGCAACTAGTCACAGAACGCATACAGCAATTTTCCAAACAAAGAGAGGAGTCACAAAAAGCAGAAATATTGATAAAATGAATCACTAACCTTTGATATTCTTCATCAGATGACACTCCCGGGACAACATGTTACACAATACATGTATGTTTTGTTCGATCAAGTTCATATTTATATCCAAAAACCTCTGTTTACATTTGGCTTTACCTCCAAAACATCCTGTGAATTTGCACAGAGCCACATCAAATCACAGAAATACTCATAATAAACATGGATAAAAGATACAAGTGTTATTCACAGATTTAAAGATATACCTCCTTAATGCAACCGCTGTGTCAGATTTTAAAAAACTTTACGGAAAAAGCAAACCATGCAATAATCTGAGTACGGCGCTCAGACAACAAATCAACCCAAAGAGATATCCGCCATGTTGGAGTCGACATAAGTCAGAAATAGCATTATAAATATTCACTTACCTTTAATGATCTTCATCAGAATGCACTCCCAGGAATCCCAGTTACACAATAAATGTTTGATTTGTTCCATAAAGTCCATCCTTTATGTCCAAATTACTCTTTTTGGTTCGCTCATTCAGTACACAATCTAAACTCACGACGCGTGGGCAGGTCCAGGCAAAAGTTCAGACGAAGAGTTTTTTCAGGTTTTCGCCTGCCATTTGAGTTATGTTATACTCACAGACATCATTCAAACAGTTTTAGAAACTTCAGAGTGTTTTCTATCCCAATCTACTAATAATATGCATATATTAGCAACTTGGACTGAGTAGCAGGCAGTTTACTCTGAGCACGCTTCTCATCCAAACGTGAAAATGCTGCCCCCAATCGATAACAAGATAACAAGGTAGACGAAATTAGGGCAAGGGTTGCTTTCCAGAGAGACACCAGGGATTGTAACATACTCTGTTTCACGGAAACATGGCTCTCTCGGGATATGTTGTTGGAGCCGGTACAGCCACCAGGATTCTGGCGGGGGTGTATGCTTCATGATTAACAACTCATGGTGTAATCATAATAATATACAGGAACTCAAGTCCTTTTGTTCACCTGACCTAGAATTCCTCACAATCAAATGCTGACTGTATTATCTCCCAAGATAATTCTCGCCGGTTATTATCACAGCCGTGTATATCCCCCCTCAAGCTACATTTATGGTAGCTTGGGATTTTAACAAAGCAAATTTGAGAACAAGGCTACCTAAATTCTATAAGCATATTGATTGTAGCACTCATACGGGCAATACACTGGATCACTGCTACTCTATCTTCCGCGATGCATACAAGGCCCGCCCTCCTTTCGGCTAATCTGACCACAACTCCATTTTGCTCATCCCCTCCTATAGGCAGAAACTCAAACAGGATGTACCTGTGACAAGAACTATTCAACGCTGGTCTGACCAGTCGGAATCCACGCTTCAAATTTGTTTTGATCACGCAGACTGGGACATTTTCCGGGGAGCCTCAGAGAATAATATTGATTTATATGCTGATTCGGTGAGTGAGTTTATAAGAAAGTGCATTGGAGATGTACCCACTGTGACTATTAAAACCAACCCTAACCAGAAACCGTGGATAGGTGGCAGCATTTGCTCAAAACTGAAAGCGCCTACCCCCACATTTAACCATGGAAAGATGACTGGGAATATGGCCGAATACAAACAGTGTAGTTATTCCCTCCGCAAGGCAATCAAACAAGCGAAATGCCGGTATAGGGACAAAGTGGAGTCGCAATTCAATGGCTCAGACACGAGACGTATGGGGCAGGGTCTACAGGCAATCACGGACTACTAAAAGAAAACCAGCCACGACACGTCTTGCTTCCAGACAAACTAAACACTTTATTTTCCCACTTTGAGGATAATACAGTGCCCCCGACACGGCCCGCTACCAAGGACTGCGGGCTCTCCCTCTCCTCCGTGGCCGACATGAGTAAGACATTTAAACGTGTTAACCCTCGCAAGGCTGCTGGCCCAGAAGGCATCACTAGCTGCATCTTCAGAGCATGCGCAGACCAGCTGGCTGGTGTGTTTACGGACATGTTCTCCCTATCCCAGTCTGCTGTCCCCACATGCTTCAAGATAGCCACCATTGTTCCTGTACCCAAAAAGGAAAAGGTAACTGAACTAAATGACTTCTGTCATCATGAAGTGCTTTGAGAGACTAGTCAAGGATCATATCACCTCCACCTTACCTGCCACCTTAGACCCACTTAATTTTGCATACCGCCTCAATAAGTCCACAGACGATGCAATTGCCATCACACTGCACACTGCCCTTTCCCATCTGGACAAGAGGAATACCTATGTAAGAATGCTGTTCATTGACTGCAGCTCAGCATTCAACACCGTAGCACCCTCCAAGCTCATCATTAAGCTTGAGGCTCTGGGTTTCAACCCCGCCCTGTGCATTTGGGTCCTGGACTTCCTTACGGGCCGCCCTCAGGTGGTGAAGGTAGGAAACAACATCTCCACTTCGCTGATCCTCAACACTGGGGGCCCAAAAGGGTGCGTGCTCAGCCCCCTCCTGTACTCCCTGTTCACCCATGACTGCGTGGCAATGCACGCCTCCAACTCAATCATCATGTTTGCAGACGACACAACAGTAGTAGGCTTGATCACCAACAACGACGAGACAGTTTATAGAGAGGAGGTGAGGACACTCGGAGTGTGGTGTCAGGAAAACAACCTCTCACTCAACGTCAACAAAACAAAGGAGATGATTGTGGACTTCAGAAAACAGCAGAGGGAGCAATCCCTATTCACATCGACGGGACAGCAGTGGAGAACGTGGAAAGTTCCTTGGCGTACACATCACGGACAAACTGAAATGGTCCACCCACAGTGTGGTGAAGAAGGCGCAACAGCGCCTCTTCAACCTCAGGAGGCTGAAGAAATTTGGCTTGCCACCTAAAACCCTCACAAACTTTTACAGATGCACAATTGAGAGCATTTTGTCGGGCTGTATCACCGCCTGGTACGGCAACTGCACTGCCCACAAACGCAGGGCTCTCCAGAGGGTGGTGCGGTCTGCACAACGCATCACCGGGGTTAAACTATCTGCCCTCCAGAACACCTACAGCACCCATTGTCACAGGAAGGCCAAAAATAAGGACAACAACCACCCGAGCCACTGCCTTTTCACCCCTCAACCATCCAGAAGGCAAGGTCAGTACAGGTGCATCAAAGCTGAGACAGAGAGACTGAAAAATAGCTTCTATCTCAAGACCATCAGACTGTTAAACAGCCGTCACTAACACAGAGAGGCTGCTGCCTACATACAGACTTGAAATCATTGGCCACTTTAATAAATCGATCACTAGTCACTTTAGTAATGTTTACATATCTTGCATTACTCATCTCATATGTACAGTATATACTGTATTTTATACCAGCTATTGCATCTTGCCTATGCCGCTCGGTCATTGCTCATCCATATATTTATGTGTATATATTCTTATTCCATCCCTTACTTAGATGTGTGTGTATTAGGTCTTTGTTGTGGAATTGTGAGATTACTTGATAGATATTACTGCACTGTCGGAACTAGAAGCACAAGCATTTCGCTATACTCGCAATAATATCTGCTAACCATGTGTATGTGACTAATACAATGTGATTTGATTTGATTGTATCACTAATGAAAGGCTTCTGTGATTACATATGGAGGAAGAAGAGCAGATCAGTTACTGTGAATGAGCGCTGCTTTGCTATTGAGAGAAAGGCCTTCCTGAAAGTCACACAGAGCTAAGCTCCAGCTGTAAATCAACCCTATAACTATTGCAGAGGGTAAAGGGTCTCATCTTGAATTGACTTCCTCCATGACAGAGTTCGGAGAGATGAGTTCATACATATTGTATACACTCGATGCACACACGCACACGCACACACACACACACACACACACTGCCCATGGAATACGAGAATGCAAGGCTTATTGTGTACATTATTTAAACTTATTGTAGAAACACAATCATTATTTAAACTTACTATAGTAACACAAAAAATGCAAGCCTACAGATCAATTCAAATCAAATCAAATGACATTTTATTTATCACCTGCTTCATAAACAACAGGTGTGGAGTAAAAGTGAAATACAATGCAAAAATGTAAAACAAAATTGAAATAGTGACGTGCGGAATAAATACACAGTGAATAACGAATAAGAAAAACGCGTAAAAATAGCATGGCTATATACAGGGAGTACCAGTACTGAGTCGATGTGCAGGGGTACGAGGTCATTGAGGTACAGTAGCTATGTACATATAGTGGGGGTAAAGAGACTAGGCAACAGGATTGTGAAAGTGTGTGTGTGTGTGTGTGTGAGTGTTTGTGTGGGGTCAGTATGAATGTGTGCAGTTGAAGTTGGAAGTTTACATACACCTTAGCCAAATACATTTAAAATCAGTTTTTCACAATTCCTGACATTTAATCCGAATAAAAATTCCCTGTCTTAGGTCAGTCAGGATCACCACTACATTTTAAGAATGTGAAATATCAGAATAATATTAGAGAGAATGATTTATTTCAGCTTTTATTTCTTTCATCACATTCCCAGTGGGTCAGAAGTTTACATACACTCAATTAGTATTTGGTAGCATTGCCTTTAAATTGTTTAACTTGGGTCAAATGTTTTGGGTAGCCTTCCACAAGCTTCCCACAATAAGTTAGTTGAATTTTGGCCCATTCCTCCTGACAGAGCTGGTGTAACTGAGTCAGGTATGTAGGCCTCCTTGCTCGCACATGCTTTTTCAGTTCTGCCCACAAATGTTCTATAGGATTGAGGTCAGGGCTTTTGTGATGGCCACTCCAATATCTTAACTTTTTTGTCCTTAAGCCATTTTGCCACAACTTTGGAATTATGCTTGGGGTCATTGTCCATTTGGAAGACCCATTTGCAACCAAGCTTTAACTTCCTGACTGATGTCTTGAGATGTTGCTTCAATATATCCACATAATTCCCTTCCTCATGATGCCATCTATTTTGTCAAGTGCACCAGTCCCTCCTTCAGCAAAGCAACCCCACAACATGATGCTACCACCCCCGTGCTTCACGGTTTAGATGGTGTTCTTCAGCTTGCAAACCTCCCCCTTTCTCCTCCAAACATAACGATGGTCATTATGGCCAAACAGTTCAACAGTTCAAAAGTACGATCTTTGTATATGTGTAGTTGCAAACCGTAGTCTGGCTTTTTTATGGCGGTTTTGGAGCAGTGGCTTCTTCCTTGCTGAGCAGCCTTTCAGGTTATGTCAATATAGGACTCGTTTTACTGTGGATATAGATACTTTTGTATCTGTTTCCTCCAGCATCTTCACAAGGTCCTTTGCTTTTGCCCTGGGATTGATTTGCACTTTTCACACCAAAGTAAGTTCATCTTCAGGAGACAGAACGCGTGTCCTTCCTGAGCGGTATGATGGCTGTGTGGTCCCATGGTGTTTACACTTGCGTACTATTGTTTGTACAGATGAACGTGGTACCTCCGGGAGTTTGGAAATTGCTCCCAAGGATGAACCAGACTTGTGGAGGTCTACAATTTTCTTTCTGAGGTCTTGGCTGATTTCTTTTGGTTTTCCCGTGTTCCCAAAGTACTGAGTTTCAAGGTAGGCCTTGAAATACATCTACAGGTTCACCTCCAATTGACTCAAATTATGTCAATTAGCCTAGCAGAAGCTTCTAAAGCCATGACATAATTTTCTGAAATTTCCAAGCTGTTTAAAGGCACAGTCAACTTAGTGTATGTAAACTTCTGACCCACTGTAATTGTGATACAGTGAATTATAAGTAAAATAATCTGTCTGTAAACAATTGTTGGAAAACTTACTTGTGTCATGCACAAAGTAGATGTCCTAACCGACTTGCCAAAACTATAGTTTGTTAACAAGAAATTTGTGGAGTGTTTGAAAAACAAGTTTTAATGACTCCAACCTAAGTGTATGTAAACTTCCGACTTCAACTGTATGTGTGTGGGCATTTGTAATGTGTGTGTGTGTGTGTGTTCGTTGGGGTGTCAGTGTAAGTATGTGTGAGTGTGTGGATAGAGTCCAGTGTGTGCCCATACTGTCAGTCTATCTGACACAGATCACTAAGAAACATGCCTCCGATTCCTGCAGACAGATATTTCTATCGTGAATACTTCCAAAGAGATTCCCTCGGCAGTCTTCAATCTTCCCACCCTGAGGAAATCTGGCTTTTCTATTTTCACAATTGAAACTTGCATCATTGTCTCCATTTAATCAGGGCCTTGTTTCAGACTAGCAACAAAAAAAGCCTGAGGAAGGAAGGAAGGAAAGAAGGGAAGGCAGAGAGAGAGAGGGAGAAACACACAGTGGTGTATTATAGAGAAATGGATTAAAAATAATATCATATCACACTCTGTTGAAAAGAGGCCTAATCTGGTGGAGGAGAATGGAAGGAAGACTCCACTGAATAGAAGAATAATTAAGGGAATCTATTACGGCTTTGCTAATGAATTTAAATAGGAAGAGATCCATCTCTCCAAGGTAACTATGGGCTCCATGAGAAGATAATAGAGCTGAAGAAATCATCACTTCACTGTTAATGTCTAAAGCTGTACAGTGCATGGCTGTAACACTGTAGTAATGAGGCTGCAGGCTGTAGTGCTGTGTTGTGGAGCTAATGGTATAGATAGTATGGTGCATAATATGATGTATTTCTCCATTGAAAGACTGTTGCTACTGGCTGTAGTGCTGTGCAGTAGTATGGTGTACTGGTGCATATGATGCTGCCATTCTCTACTCAAAGACAGTTTTGTTTATCAAATCAAAATCAAACTGTATTGATCACATGCGCCGAATACAACAGGTGTAGTAGACCTTACCGTGAAATGCTTACTTACAAGCCCTTAACCAACAATGTAGTTCAAGAAGAGGTATTTACCAAATAAAAAAAGTATAAAAAGTAACACAATAAAATAACAATAACACGGCTATATACAGGGGGTACCGGTACTGAGTCAATGTGCGGGGTTACAAGTTTGTTGAGGTAATTTGTACATGTAGGTAGGGGTGAAGTGACTATACATAGATAATAAACAGCGAGTAGCAGCAGTGTACAAAACAAATGGAGGGGGGGGGGTGTCAATGTAAATAGTCCGGTGGGTATTTGATTAATTGTTCAGAAGTCTTATGGCTTGGGGGTAGAAGCTGTTGAGGAGCCTTTTGGTCCTAGACTTGGCTCTCCGGTACCGCTTTCCGTGTGGTAGCAGAGAAACAGTCTATGACTTGGGTGACTGGAGTCTCTGACAATTTTATGGGCTTTCCTCTGACACCACCTATTATATAGGTCCTGGATGGCAGGAAGCTTGGCCCCAGTGATGTCCTGGGCCGTACGCACTACCCTCTGTAGCGCCTTACGGTCAGATGCCGAGCAGCTGCCATACCAGGTGGTGATGCAACCGGTCAGGATGCTCTCGATGGTGCAGCTGTATAACTTTTTTGAGGATCTGGGGACCCATGCCAGATCTTTTCAGTCTCCTGAGGGGGAAAAGGTTTTGTCGTGCCCTCTTCACGACTGTCTTGGTATGTTTGGACCATGATAGTTTGTTGGTGATGTGGACACCAAGGAACTTGAAACTCTCAACCCGCTCCACTACAGCCCCGTCAATGTTAATGGGGGCCTGTTTGGCCCGCCTTTTCCTGTAGTCCACGATCAGCTCCTTTGTCTTGCTCACATTGAAGGAGAGGTTGTTGTCCTGGCACCACACTGACAGTTCTCTGACTTCCTCCATATAGGCTGTCTCATCGTTGTCGGTGAACAGGCCTACCACTGTTGTGTCTTGAGCAAACTTAATGATGGTGTTGGAGTCGTGTTTGGCCACACAGACGTGGGTGAACAGGGAGTACAGGACATCTACATAGCTATTGTGTTTTTTGATGGTTTATGTTTGCTATAGTTCCTTGAGATCTTTGGTAAACTGTCGAATACTAGTCTTTGCTATATTCAGAATCCCTTGATATACATACATAATGTAAATATTTGCCCAAATCCTTTCAAGATTTAAATAATGGCATTTTGTTTGTTGTGACATTTTCTTGGTAATTCAACACTCTGTGAGATGGCCATCATCTGAGACTTTGATGTGAGAACAACATGTGGATATGTATATATTAGTAGGAAAACAGTGCATGCTTTTGTGTGTAGGGTGAGAATCCTGACATTTGGTCGGTGTGTGTGTGAGAGGAAGCTTGTTGAACATGTAGCAGGGTTCATTGAGGTACATGAGCGTGTTCAAGAGATGCCTAACCAGGATCAACAGACAGCCATGATGGTGGGCTGGAGTGGACCAGAGGCCCTGTTCTCATCACCCAGTCATCTCTACACATTAGGGTCGCTAACTTGGAGATTTGTGAGTTGTGTGTGCACACACACACATGCACACAGTTGTTGGCAATCACCAGCCAGTCATCTTCAAGACTAATTTCCTGGCATAATATGTTTCAGATGGTAATGGGTTGGAGAGAAAGAGAGGGAGAGGGAGAGGGAGAGGGAGAGGGAGAGGGAGAGGGAGAGGGAGAGGGAGAGACAGAAAGAGAGGAGAGGGGGAGGGCTTACAATTTCCATTGTAATATTGTCATTACACACACACACACTCTCTTTCTGCTATAACCACTTACCAGTTGTTTAAACACTGTTTAATGTTTACTATACTATTTGATAGTGTTGAACAGCCACAAAACAGTAGTCAGGTTGTTCAATAAAATAACAACATCTAACATACATCAAGGGGTTTATACATACTGAGAGAGAAACCTTCCATGGTGCCATGGATACATTTAAATTACCTGTAGTTTGGCCCCTCCCCTGTGTCTCCTCCTGAGGACCTCCACAGTCCCATAATGCACTGCAGCTGGCCATGCCGACAACAGCCAGGGTTGATTGAAAGCTGTAGTAAGTCATTGAGTAAGTCCCTCCGTGTTCTCTCTGTCACCTTCACTCCCCCTAGGCTGCCACATACCCGTAACAAACTCCTTACTCAACATGCCAGCCCACAATAACACCCAGAGACAGGCCAATTTTATGATTAATTTAGCTCAATAAAGAGCCTTTATTAAAGTTTACTTACTTATCAACAAGAGGCTGGCTGTGTGTGTGTTATTGGGCCTGGGCCTGGGCCTGTGAGCTGTGGAGAATTGGAGCTGATGGAGAGACTAGAAGTGTAGAGAAAGAGGAGAAGAGGGAGGGATGGATGGATGGATTAGAGGGGGCTCACTCTGCTCCTACTGAGTATGTTACCTGGATGAGCAGGGTGTAGTCAGGATATCTAAAACACAGACACACCGATCTCATATCAACACCAGGACACTAGGATATGCATCGTCACGATTGCCTACACAAATGCCTACACACAATTACACACAATCCCTCTAGTTCTCCGCAGTAAGGCCTATGACAACATGGCAGTACAACACGGCAGAACAGAGGGGCTTGGTGTTTGTTTTGCCCACTAATAGATATCCTGTCTATGGGGAGAGTAAGCGGGGGGTTGGGAGAGAGAGAGAGAGAATGAGAGACAGAGACGAGAGACAGAGACGAGAGACAGAGAGAGAGCAGAGAGAGAGCAGAGAGAGACAGAGACGGGAGACAGAGGGGTGGAGGGAAGGGGGAATGTCATGGTGATTTAGTTGTGAGTGAGAGGGGAGAGAGGGGAGAGAGGGTGAGGAGACACAGACCCGGGGCCTCAGCTCTGGCTGGTCAGAGACAGATTTTAATCAGAGAGGCTGGAGAGCCAGAGGCCCCCCAGGGGCCCTACGCATCACATGGCATTACAGCGCAGACAAAACAACACCAGCACCCAGACGACTAGCCTAGCCTCCAAATAAAAGATAACCCTGCCAACACACATCACCATCATCATCATCCAGCCCACTGCTGCCTTAATCTGGCTCATCCTCCAACACTAATTAACTTCATTGAGGGGATAAATGACACATCCTAGTTTAACTTCATTGAGGGGATAAATGACACATCCTAGTTTAACTTCATTGAGGGGATAAATGACACATCCTAGTTTAACTTCATTGAGAGGATAAATGACACATCCTAGTTTAACTTCATTGAGGGGCTAAATGACACATCCTAGTTTAACTTCAATGAGGGGATAAATTACACATCCTAGTTTAACTTCAATGAGGGGATAAATGACACATCCTAGTTTAACTTCATTGAGGGGATAAATTACACATCCTAGTTTAACTTCATTGAGAGGATAAATGACACATCCTAGTTTAACTTCATTGAGAGGATAAATGACACATCCTAGTTTAACTTCATTGAGAGGATAAATGACACATCCTAGTTTAACTTCATTGAGAGGATAAATGACACATCCTAGTTTAACTTCATTGAGAGGATAAATGACACATCCTAGTTTAACTTCATTGAGGGGATAAATGACACATCCTAGTTTAACTTCATTGAGGGGATAAATGACACATCCTAGTTTAACTTCATTGAGGGGATAAATGACACATCCTAGTTTAACTTCAATGAGGGGATAAATGACACATCCACATTTAAAAAAAAATGTAAAAAAATTTAGGCTTATCTTTATTTTCTATCATAGTAGGCCTTGGGATTTTTGGGAATAATCAGATCAGACTCATTATTATATGTGTGATTTAAAAACGAAATTAAATAATTAGCATGTTAAGTAATGAATGAATGGTTTAATTTTAATTTAACTTAATTTCCTGCATTTAGTTTTTCATCTGAAGCCAAATGATCTGTGAATGGCGAGGGCGGGTTCTTTGTTTGGAGTAGTGATGTATTCAGACCCTTTATTCTAAAATTGATTAAATTGTTATTTTCCCTCATCAATCTACACAATATACCCCATAATGACAAAGCAAAAACAGGTTTTTAGAAATTGTTGCTAATTTATAAAACAAATATACACTAGCCTTTCAAAAGTTTGGGGTCACTTAGAAATGTTCTTGTTTTTTAAAGAAAAACACATTTTCTCTCCATTAAAACAACATCAAATTTATCAGAAATACTGTGTAGACATTGTTAATGTTGTAAATGACTATTGTAGCATGATTTTTTATGGAATATGTACATAAGTGGCCCATCATCAGCAACCATCACTCCTGTGTTCCAATGGCACGTTGTGTTAACATATCCAAGTTTATCATTTTAAAAGGCTAATTGATAATTAGAAAATCCTTTTGCAATTATGTTAGCATAGCTGATAACTGTTGTTCTGATTCTCTAAGACGAGTCTTGGTGGTTCCAAACTTCTTCCATTTAAGAATGACGGAGGCCACTGTGCTTTGTGGACTTTCTTTTTTTGGTACCGTTCCCTAGATCTGTGCCTCGACACAATCCTGTCTCAGACATCAACGGATAATTCCTTCGTCGTCATGGCTTGGTTTTTGCTCTGACATAAACTGTCAACTGTGGGACCTTATATAGACAGGTGTGTGCCTTTCCAAATCATGTCCAATCAATTGAATTTACCACAGCTGTACTCCAATCAAGGATGATCAATGCAGCTGAGCTCAATTTCGAGTCTCAAAGTGAAGGGTCTGAATACTTACGTAAATAAGGTATTTCTGTTCAGTTTTTTATACATTTGCAAAAATATCTAAGAACCTGTTTTCGCTTTGTCGTTCTGGGGTAATGTGTGTAGATTGCTGAGGATTTATTTTAATTTCATCCATTTTGGAACTTAACAAAATGTGGAAAGAATGTGTCATACAGTACCATGTCTATGAGGCCTATACTGTATGACTCAGGGGTGTCTAGACTGACGTGTCCAGTGGGAGTGAGGGTAGTGTGGGGGTTTCCCCTGATTCAGGTGTGTGATGGGGCCTTTTCAGTGGGCATGTGCTGCCAGTGGCTGCCTGGTCTCATAGCTGCTCTGCTATCTACAGCCTTTCCTTTTCCCGTGGCTGCTCCTCTCTCCAGTGGCCCCGCCTCTCTCAGGGTGTTTTTGTTCCAATCAAAAGAGCCAGAGCATCATGACTGAGCTAGCGTGTCCCTGTGACCACCAGAGCTCCGGCGTGAAGGCTGCAGCCACGTCACTCGCGTCACCGCTTTAGGCCATGCCACCCAATCTCTTTCCAACTTCGGAGGCACCACGTCAGGCCTTGCCATTTAAGATATTTAATAAATCTCTCTCCATTCAGAGAGAGAGAGAGAGAGAGAGAGAGAGAGAGAGAGAGAGAGAGAGAGAGAGAGAGAGAGAGAGAGAGAGAGAGAGAGCAAGGAAGAGAGAGAGAGAGAGAGAGCAAGGAAGAGAGAGAGAGAGCAAGGAAGAGAGAGAGAGAGAGAGAGCAAGGAAGAGAGAGAGAGAGAGAGAGAGAGAGAGAGAGAGAGAGAGAGCAAGGATGAGAGAGGGAGAGAGAGCAAGGAAGAGAGAGAGAGAGAGAGCAAGGAAGAGAGAGAGAGAGAGCAAGGAAGAGAGAGAGAGCAAGGAAGAGAGATAGAGCAAGGAAGAGAGAGAGAGCAAGGAAGAGAGAGAGAGCAAGGAAGAGAGAGAGCAAGGAAGAGAGGAGCGAGAGCAAGGAAGAGAGAAGGAGGGAGGGAGGGAAGAACGAGGCGGAAGAATAGACAGCGTCAGGTGTAATGTTCATATTGGCTGACACAAGGGAAAAGCCAGCTTTTAAAGCATTTAGCTTTAATTTCAGTCAGGAGTGACATAATTGATTTTAATGAGATGTTTATAGAGTGAAGTGGCGGTGTTGCTAAATCATTCGCAAGGCTTGCTGCCTGCTTGGTTCTTCAGAGGCTCACACAGCACTGGGGAAAAGAGAGAAAAGCACTCAACCAGCCGCTGCCAAAATTCACACAGTCCCCCTTGCCCCCCCCATCTCAGACTTAAACCAACCTCCCCACTTCCCCATCCCAGCCAGCCCACTCTGTGGCCCACCTTCTCTGCACTGTGATTGACACTACACCAGAGTGATTATAAAGACACTTCTCTCTGGGAAGTTACTGAGGCAGTGTGGACAGCAGAGAATGGTCCCTTTCCTATCCTTCACCCCCTCCACCCCTCAGGGAAAGACAGACTGTCACTCTGCAGCTGGCGACCACACCACTCCACCACCCCCCGTCCTCCAGAGTGTCACCCACCCTGCAGCAGCTTCACTTCCCTTTTATTAACACCTTTTAAAATAGACATTATTAATATCACACTATTTTATTCCTGAACTCCCACACCATTACACGACTGACAGTAACCACCCACAACACCATATTATCATCCAAACTGCCGACACAACCGCTTCAGGCAAACAATCAGGACAAGGGTGGGGAAATGACAGGTTTAGGTCCTGATTTATTCAGCAGGACAGCGGTTTCCAACGGCAACCCTCAGTCATGATTTCCATACAACAAACGTAAGGAGCTATTTTGATTGCTTTCCAATCAAGCGAGACAAACACTAATTCGATTTTTTTGAGGGACTGGAATTAGGGGTATGGAACTTGGAGCGTGGATGACTGGCATTTCTCTCTGATAAGTTGCTCTCATATCAGTCTCCTTACGCACTTCTGTTTACTGTCAGCCGTTTATTATTACAGAGAGTGAAGGAGTAAGCTGCAGATTCTGAGTCGCAAACGCCACCTTATTCCCCATATAGTACAGTGCTTTTGACCAGGGCCCATGGGGCGCTATGTAGGGAATAGAGTGCCATTTGGTACACACCCAGTATGTTTTCAGAGATTAGAGATGTCTGGGTTTATCCTACCTTTTTATGATTGTTTGTCTAATGTGCTGTATGCTGTAGATGTCATGTCACCATGGTTATTTGGCATATTAGAAAATAGCCCTTTCTTTGCTTTTCTTGCCCTCTTCCCTGTTCCTTTCTCTCCTCTCTTTTTGTTTCCTATAATAACATTGTGTATTTTCATGATGGAAGTCTCACAGTCCAACTAAGTTAGGTAGGCAACGAGGATGCAACAGTTTGAATGGTTGACATCCCAATGAAATGGTATCTGATACTGTATCTATATGACACAGACATTCCATTGACTGTTATGTGATCATGTGGTAATGTGATGATATGAATGATCTGTGATGTGGTTGGAAGTGATGATGACACATTGTCTCTCTTGTTGGAGACGGAAGCTGGTGTCATATTTCTGATGGTTGACATCCCACTGAGTTGTTGTGACGTAGCCTATTGACGGTGATGTGATGACATGATGAGGACACATTCTCTCTGTTGTTTCACAGATAGACATGGCTCTCATGAACAGATGTGGAATCTTTATTTGATCACCCTGTTGCAAGAGAACTTTCCTGCAATGCAGAAAATGTAAAGCTTGTAGTGTATTTGAGGTTAAAAAAGGCTTCTGGATTTTGTAATTTCCGCTTTTGAAATTTCAGACTTGATTTTCCCTTGAAGAAAAATGTATCAACCCCTACAAAAATCTCCATTACTTATAATCCACATAATAATTCACATTTCTGTTGCTGCAGGATTATTTTCCTGCTGTAGCAAACTGACCCATATTAAGATCCTACATCTGTAGACTGATGCACGTGGTGTGAACTAGTAATATGGGATGATTTGTGATGCGGTGATGACACATGGTCTCTCTGTTCCACATACAGACACTGCGTTCATGTCCGATGCTGTGATGTAGGCATCCAATTGACTGTGAAAATCAAATCAAATTGTATTGGTCACGTACACATATTTTTCAGATGTTATTGCAGGTGCAGCAAAATGCTTCTGTTTCTGACTCCAACAGTACAGTAATAAAGTGCCTGGCAGATATCTCAACTTGGATGTCAACCCACCACCTCAAGCACCAACCTTGACAAGATGGAGCTGCTCTTCCTCCTGGGGAAGGCCTGCCCGCTCAAAGACCTCTCCATCACGGTTGACTCCACAGTGTCGCCCTCCCAGAGTGCAAAGAACCTTGGCATGACCCTGGATGTCACCCTGTCATTTTCTGCAAACATCAAAGCAGTGACCCGCTCCTGCAGGTTCATGCTCTACAACATCTGTAGAGTACGACCCTACCTCACACAGGAAGTGGCACAGGTCCTAATCCAGGCTCTTGTCATCTCCCGTCTGGACTACTGTAACTCGTGTTGGCTGGGCTCCCCGCTTGTGCCATCAAATCCCTGCAATTTATCCAGAATGCTGCAGCCGCCTGGTGTTCAACTTTCCCAAGTTCCCCCATGTCACCCTGCTCCTCAGCACACTCCACTGGCTTTCAGTCGAAGCTCGCATCCACTACAAGATCATGATGCTTAATTATGGAACAGCAAGAGGACCTGCCCCTCCCTACCTTCAGGCTATGCTCAAACTCTACACCCCAACCTGAGCACTCCATTCTGCCACCTCAGGTCTCTTGGCCCTTCCACCCCTATGGGAGGCCAGCTCCCGCTCAGCCGAGTCCAAGCTCTTCTCTGTCCTGGCACCCAATGGTGGAAGTAGCTTCCCCCTAAAAACCTGAACCAGCACTTGATCCCCCCCCCCGCCCGTTCTAGCTCGGGCTCTACTGATACCTACTTTGAGGAAAAATGTCTAATATATACACTACCATTCAAAAGTTTGGGGTCACTTAGAAATTGATTTGATTTTGAAAGGAAAGCAAAAAAATGTGTCCATTAAAATAACATCAAATTGATCAGAAATACAGTGTAGACATTGTTAATGTTGAGACTGGAGTTTTGCAGGTAGTACACAGATCGAGATCTTCAGTTTTGTACGAGATTTTCAGTTTCTTGGCAATTTCTCGCATGGAATAGCCTTCATTTCTCACAACAAGAATAGACTGACGAGTTTCAGAAGAAGGTTATTTGTTTTGATTTGATTTGATTTGAAGTCTAAAGAAGGCCAGTTTTAGTGCTTCTTTAATCACGACAACAGTTCTCAGCTGTGCTAACATAATTGCAAAAGAGTTTTCTAATGATCAATTAGCCTTTTAAAGTGATAAACTTGGATTAGCTAACATAACATGTCATTGGAACACAGGAGTGATGGTTGCTGATAATGGGCCTCTGTACGCCTATGTAGATATTCCATAAAATTCTTCCGTTTCCAGCTACAATAGTAATTTACAACATTAACAATGTCTACACGGTATTTGTGATGAATTTGATGTTATTTTAATGGACAAAAAATTTGCTTTTCTTTAAAAAACAAGGACATTTCTCAGTGACCCCAAACGTTTGAACGGTACGATGCGTTCAGAAAGTATTCACACCCCTTGACCTTTTCCTCATTTTGTTGTTACAGCCTGAATTTAAAATTGATTCGATGTAGATTTTCTGTCACTGGCCTACACACAATACCTTATAATGTCAAAGTTGAATTATATTTTTAGATTTCTTTTTAAATTAAATATAAATTAAAAGCTGATATGTCTTGCGTCAATAAGCATTCAACCCCTTTGAAATGGTAAGCCTAAATAAGTTCAGAAGTAAAAATGTGCTTAACAAGTCACATAATAAGTTGTGTTGATGTACTATGTGTGCAATAATAGTGTTTAACATGATTTTTCAATGACTACCTCATCTCTGTACCCCACACATACAATTACCAGTTAATATCAGTTGAGCAGTGAATTTCAAACACAGATTCAACCACAAAGACCAGGGAGGTTATACAAATGCCCCGCAAAGGAGGGCAACTATTGGTAGATGGGTAAAACAAATCAGACATTGAATATCCCTTTGAGCATGGTAATAATAATAATATCATATAATAACACTTTGGATGGCGTATCAATACACCAAGTCACTACAAAGATACAGGTGTCCTTCCTAACCCAGTTGCCGGAGAGGAAGGAAAACGCTCAGGGATTTCACCATGAGGGCAATGGTGACTTTAAAACAGTTACAGAGATTAATGGCTGTGATAGGAGAAAACTGAAGATGGATCAACAACTTTGTTGTTACTCCACAAAACTAACCTAAATGACAGAGTGAAAGAAGGAAGCCTGTATAGAATAAAATTATTTGAAAACATTCATCCTGTTTGCAATAAGGCACTAAAGTAAAACTGCAAAAAATGTGCCAAAGAAATGTACTTTTTGTCCTGAATACAAAGCGTTATGTATGGGGTAAATCCAACACAAAACGTCACTGAGTACCACTCTTCATATTTTGAAGCATGGTGGTGGCAGCATCATGTTATGGGTATGCTTGTCATCAGCAAGGACTACAGAGTTTTTTAGGATACAAATATATGGAATAGAGCTTTGCACAGGCAAAATCCTAGAAGAAAACCTGGTTTAGTCTGCTTTCCACCAGACACTGGGAGACAAATTCACCTTTCAGCAGGACAATAACCTAAAACACAAGGGAAAATATACACTGGAGTTGCTTACCAATAAGACATTGAATATTCCTGAGTGGCGTAGTTACAGTTTTGACTTAAATCAGCTTGGAAATCTATGGCAAGACTGGGAAATGGCTGTCTAGCAATGATCAACATCCAACTTGACAGAACTGTAAGAATTTTAAAAAGAATAATGTGCAAATATAGTGTAATCCAGATGTGCAAAGCTCTTAGAGCAGGGATCATCAATTAGATTCAGCCGCCGGCCGATTTTTTCTTGAGCGGATAGTCGGGGGCTGGAAAATAATTACAAATAATTTGTAGACTGTAAATTGACCTCAAGAAGCCCAAACAGATATGTTTGAATAAAATATAATAATTTCAGACCTTGCTTACATGTGTACAAGATCACGTTGTCTCTCTATTATGCGTGGGAATAATTGTGAACAGATTTCTTAAATTAACATCACATGGAGCTAATTTCCTGCTGTTTTATCTTTAATAACAGTCTTTTATGTTCAACAATGAAAATTACACACACATTTTTTTCTCCAACTTTTGTCTTTATTTTTTTGCTCAGAAAACTTAGGGGGGGCAAAACAAAACACCCGCGGGCCAAATTCGGACAGAGGGCCACCAGTTGGGGAACCTTGTCTTAGAGATTTACTCAGAAAGACTCAGCTGTGATTCTAACATATATCAACTCAGGGTGTGAATAATTATGTAAAATAGATATTTATGTATTTAATTTGTAATACATTTGCAAAAGTGTCTAAAAACATGTTTTTACTTTGTCATTCTGGAGTATTGTGTGTAGATGGGTGAGATTTTTTATTTATTTAATTCATTTTGAATTCAGGCTGTAACACAAAATGCAGATTAAGTCAAGGGGTTTGAATACTTTCTGAAGACACTGTATGTATATAATGGTGTGTATAGACAGTATGGACAGTATATGAATAGGAAAGTTGTGTACAGCAGTAGTTATATAGGATGAGCCATGACTACAATACAGTATATACATATAAAGTGGGTCAAACAGTATGGAAACATTATTAAAGTGACCAGTGTTCAATGACTATGTAGATAGGGCAGCAATCAATGTGGATTTGGGCATGCTCTCTCTGCTGTTTCCTGAAGTCCACGATTAGCTCCTTCGTTTTGTTGACATTGAAGGAGAAGTTATTTTCCTGGTACCACTCTGCCAGGGCCCTCACCTCCTCCATGTAGGCTGTCTCGTCATTGTTGGTAATCAGGTCTCCCACTGTTGTGTCATTAGCAAACTTGAGTTGGAGAAGTGAGTGACCACGCAGTCATGAGTGAACAGGGAGTACAGGAGGGGGCAGAGCATGCAACCCTTGTGCAGGATCAGCATGGGGAGATGTTGTTGCCTACCCTCACCACCTGGAGTTGGCCAATCAGGAAGTCCAGGATCTAGTTGCAGAGGGCGGGTTTCAGACCCAGGGCCCTGAGCTTAGTGATGAGCTTGGAGGGTACTATGGTGTTGAAGGCTGAGCTGTGGTCAATGAACATACATAGGTATTCCTCTTGTCCAGATGGGATAGGGCAGTGTGCAGTTCAATGGCGATTGCGTCATCTGTGGATCTGTTGTATGAAAATTGTAGTGGGCCAAGGCTGTCAGGAACAGTAGAGGTGACATGATCCTTAACTAGCCTCTCAAAGCACTTCATGATGACAGAAGTGGGTGTTACGGGGCGATAGTCATTTAGTTCAGTTACCTTCGCTTTCTTGGGTACAGGAACAATGGTGGACATCTTGAAGCAAGTGGGGACAACAGACTGATGAAATTATACTGAACAAAAATATAAATGCAACAAGTGTTGGTCCCATGTTTCATGAGCCGAAATAAAATATTTCAGAAATTTCCATATGCACAGAAAGCACATTTCTCTCAAATGTTGGCCACTTGTTTACATCCATGTTAGTGAGCATTTCTCCTTTTCCGAGATAATCCATCCACCTAACATGTGTGGCAATCAAGAAGCTTATTAAACAGCATGATCATTACACAGTTGCACATTGGGCTGAGGACATTAAAAGGCCACTCTGAAATGTGCAGTTTTGTCACACAATGTCACAGATGTCTCAGGTTTTGAGGCAGCGTGCAATCGGCATGCTGACTGCAGGAATGTCTACCAGAGCTGTTGCCAGAGAATGTAATGTTAATTTCTCTAAAATAAGCCGACTCCAACATAATTTTCGGGAATTTGGCAGTACGTCCAACCGGCCTCTCAACTACAGACCACGTGTAACCACCCCAGCCCAGGACCTCCAGATCCGGCTTTTTCGTCAACGGGATCATCTGATACCAGCCACCCGGAGACAGCTGATGAAACTGAGGAGTATTTCTGTCTGTCATAAAGCCCTTTTGTGGGAAAAAACTCAATCTGATTGGCTGGGCCTGGCTCCCCAGTGGGTGGGCCTGGCTCCCAAGTGGGTGGGCCTATGCCCTCCCAGGTCCACCCATGGCTGCGCTCCTGCCTAGTCATGTGACATCCATAGATTAGGGCATAAATTATTTACTTCAATTGACTGATTTCCTTATATGAACTGTAACTCCGTAAAACCCTTGAAAGTGTTGCATGTTGCGTTTATATTTTTGTTCAGTGTATATAAAACATTTAAATTCTACATTCTCTCTGTTGTTTTCCAGACGGACGCTGCGCTCATGTACGATGCCGTGCACGTGGTGGCCGTGGCCGTGCAGCAGTCTCAGCAGATCACTGTCAGCTCCCTACAGTGCAACAGACACAAACCCTGGCGCTTTGGGAACAGATTCATGGCCCTCATCAAAGAGGTACGTAGTATTACACATTACACACCGGCCCACTGGAAAGGCAGGGGAGGGATGGACATGGAGAGAGAGAATGAAAGAGCAAGAGATAGCCTGCACACACAGGAGAGAGAGAATGAAAGAGCGAGAGAACACCTACAACACACATAGGAGAGAGACACACAAGAGAGACATACAGAGAGACAAGCTGGATGGTGACAGGGGGGCAAATCAAAGAAATCAATGTAAATGAAAGAGAAAGGCTTTGTTTTTACTGCATTTTTACAGTATGTACGTTCATACTGCTCCGAGAGCAGCAACCATCTTATTCTTAAACCTGTCTCTCTGTTTTCATATCATGTCCCTACAGAATGGGTCTACATAATCTTAATCTGGGCTAATTATTCCTCAGTGTGCTAGATAGATTCTGGAAACTGGGGCGGTTAACCCAAACCTCCCTGTCTGTCTGTTAGGCAGTTAAAGATATATAGCCCAGGCTATATTTAGGGTCTGTAAAGCCTAGCTACCCTGTTCTGTTCTGTTTGCTCTGTGAGATATCACCAGAACACTCACACTGCTCGCGGCTGGGGGGTTGCGTGGGTGGAGGGTGGGGAGGGAGGAATGGGGGGGATGAGGTTTTGACATATTAAAGCTCTTGGTCTCGAACCGCCGCGCAAATAATCTCACATCTCGCCACTTCTAGTGCTCTCTCTCTCTAAGCCTGTGGACCAGTACTAGGGTCAGCCCTCATAAATGACACCGCTGTTTAGCCTGATGGTCTTTATACACCACTGCATTGTCAATCCAGATTGACACACAGGGTAACATTACACTATCGGTGCATGGCCACTGTATCACAGGCTAACACTGAACTATCACTGCATGGCCACTGTATCACAGGCTAACACTGAACTATCACTGCATGGCCACTGTATCACAGGCTAACACTGAACTATCACTGCATGGCCACTGTATCACAGGCTAACACTGAACTATCACTGCATGGCCACTGTATCACAGGCTAACACTGAACTATCACTGCCTGGCCACTGTATCACAGGCTAACACTGAACTATCACTGCCTGGCGGGTAGGAGCACTGGGCCAGTAACCGAAAGGTTGCCGGATCGAATCCCCGAGCTGACAAGGTAAAAAATTGTCGTTCTGCCTCTGAGCAAGGCAGGTATCCCACTGTTCCCCAGGCGCCGATGATGTGGATGTCGATTAAGGCAGCCCTCCGCACCTCTCTGATTCAGAGGGGTTGGATTAAATGCGGAAGACACATTTCAGTTGACTACATTCAGTTGTACTACTGACTAGGCATCCCCCTTTCCCTACACTATCAATGAATCATCCCTGTATGACAGGCTAACATTACACTATCACTGAATCACCACTGTATGACAGGCTAACATTACACTATCACTGAATAACCACTGTATGACAGGCTAACATTACACTATCACTGAATCACCACTGTATGACAGGCTAACATTACACTATCACTGAATCACCACTGTATGACAGGCTAACATTACACTATCACTGAATCACCACTGTATGACAGCCTAACATTACACTATCACTGAATCACCACTGTATGACAGGCTAACATTACACTATCACTGTATCACAGGCTAACATTACACTATCACTGTATCACAGGCTAATATTACACTATCACTGAATCGCCACTGTATCACAGGCTAACATTACACTATCACTGAATCACCACTGTATTACAGGCTAACATTACACTATCACTGTATCACCACTGTATCACAGGCTAACATTACACTATCACTGAATCACCACTGTATGACAGACTAACATTACACTATCACTGTATTACAGGCTAACATTACACTATCACTGAATCACCACTGTATCACAGGCTAACATTACACTATCACTGAACCACCACTGTATGACAGGCTAACATTACACTGTCACTGAACCACCACTGTATCACAGGCTAACATTACACTATCACTGTATCACCACTGTATCACAGGCTAACATTACACTATCACTGAACCACCACTGTATGACAGGCTAACATTACACTATCACTGAACCACCACTGTATCACAGGCTAACATTACACTGTCACTGAATCACCACTGTATGACAGCCTAACATTACACTATCACTGAACCACCACTGTATCACAGGCTAACATTACACTGAACATACTACATCTATTTAAAACTGATTTATTAAAATGTATTTCATATGTATTTCTTTAAATGTATTTAAACCTAGATTATGACCAATTTCCACTGTTATTTTCAACATAACCATGTCCAACCACATAGGCAGGTAAGTGTGGTTATTTCTTGGAAATTCACAATCTTCTTTCATCTAGCATTCTCTTTCCAACATAGAGGAACAATGTGACACTTATGAGCCTGTAATAACATGACGTTAGATGAGTCAATCTGCAGGTTCTTTCTGAAATAACATCCGCTTTAAGCCAGTTGCTCCTGCTTCTCTAAGAAAAGGACACAGAATTCAACACTTGCTGTGCAATGTAACACAAGAGAGTTCAGTGCTTAGGGCCACTTTTATGCTCAATTTTCAGCATTCCTAAGCAGTGCCTGTATCGTTACAGATTGGGTAATAACTAACTCACTGTTACTAAAGCAACGATCAGAATTATGTCCAAAAAGAGTCTGTGTCCTGGAGAAAGCTGAGTTTGTGTGTATTAATAAGTAATATACAGTGTGTGTGTGGTATTAATAAGTAATATACAGTGTGTGTGTGGTATTAATACGTAATATACAGTGTGTGTGTGGTATTAATAAGTAATATACAGTGTGTGTGTGTGGTATTAATAAGTAATATACAGTGTGTGTGTGGTATTAATAAGTAATATACAGTGTGTGTGTGGTATTAATACGTAATATACAGTGTGTGTGTGGTATTAATACGTAATATACAGTGTGTGTGTGGTATTAATAAGTAATATACAGTGTGTGTGTGTGGTATTAATAAGTAATATACAGTGTGTGTGTGTGTGGTATTAATAAGTAATATACAGTGTGTGTGTGGTATTAATACGTAATATACAGTGTGTGTGTGTGGTATTAATAAGTAATATACAGTGTGTGTGTGTGGTATTAATAAGTAATATACAGTGTGTGTGGTATTAATAAGTAATATACAGTGTGTGTGTGTGGTATTAATAAGTAATATACAGTGTGTGTGTGTGGTATTAATAAGTAATATACAGTGTGTGTGTGTGGTATTAATAAGTAATATACAGTGTGTGTGTGTGGTATTAATAAGTAATATACAGTGTGTGTGTGTGTGTGTGTGTGTGTGTGTGTGTGTGTGGTATTAATAAGTAATATACAGTGTGTGTGTGGTATTAATAAGTAATATACAGTGTGTGTGTGTGTGTGTGGTATTAATAAGGAATATACAGTGTGTGTGTGGTATTAATAAGTAATATACAGTGTGTGTGTGTGGTATTAATAAGTAATATACAGTGTGTGTGTGTGTGGTATTAATAAGTCATATACAGTGTGTGAGTGGGTGTGTGTTTGTGTCTGTCTGTGTGTGCAGCATACCTTTGTGTGTTTGTGTGCCTTTGCTTAAAGGTGAACTATAATGAATAATGAATGTCTCTATTTTGCTGAGAATGAGTGTGACCTCTTGCTCTTTGGTTATGATGAATCTCTCGCTCTATTTCCCTCTTCCATCCCTTTCTCCCTTTCTTCCATTCCCTATCTCTCTCTCTCTCTCTCTCTCTCTCCCTCTCTCTGTCTATTTCTCTGTCTCTCTCTCTGTCTCTCTCTCTCTCCCCTTCCTCCCTCTCTCGCTTCCTACACCTCTCTCTTTCTCTCCTCCAGGCCCACTGGGATGGCTTGACTGGGCGGATCACTTTCAACAGAACCAACGGCTTGAGGACAGACTTTGACCTGGATGTGATTAGTCTGAAGGAGGATGGACTGGAGAAGGTACTAGGGGCGTGTGTGTGTGTGTGTGTGTGTGTGTGTGTGTGTGTGTGTGTGTGTGTGTGTGTGTGTGTGTGTGTGTGTGTGTGTGTGTGTGTGTGTGTGTGTGTGTGTGTGTGTGTTTGAGTGTGCATGTTTATAATACATGACCATGTGTGCACATCTATGGAGGAGATAACTCATAAACAAAAGCTTGTCAACACAACAGATCCAAACACCAACCTACACCCACACACACACACACACACCCTCCTAACACACATGCTCCCCTGTGTGTGCCTCTCAGCTGCTCCTGACCTCCCCATCCCTCTCTGTGGCGTGTGTCTGCGCCTCCATGAATAATTTACTCTCTTAATGAAAAAACCTTCAGGAGCCCTCCAGCCTCATGAAGTCTGAATTAAACAGTTGATTTACAATTACAAAGCAGCCATCTCTAAGGCCTCAGTAGTGGGCATCAGAGAGAGGAGCAGGACTGTTGTGTCTGTAGTGGGTTGGTGCTGCAGAGCAGAGTGTCTGCTGAGATGAGAAGCCCTGTAGCGGGTAAGAGAATAACACAGCCAGGATGAGAGGCCCCTGCAGGCTCGCCCCTCTCCTCCTCCTCCTCTTCTTTCTGCTTCCACCAACCCCTCCTTACACACTCACTCACATGCACACACATACACTCAGTACTCCACCTCTTCAGCTCAAGCACACATTCCCAGAATTCTCCAGCACCCTTAGGACACGGCTGACAGCAGGTTGAACTCTTAACTCTTAACCTGCGGGATGTGATATAAGAGCTGATCTAGGATCAGGATCTGCCTCTAGCTCTCTGTGGAAGAGGAGTGTGTGTGTGTGTGTGTGTGTGTGTGTGTGTGTGTGTGTGTGTGTGTGTGTGTGTGTGTGTGTGGGTGTGGGTGTGTGTGTGTGGGTGGGTGGGCGTGTGTTTGTAATAACACACCTCACATCATATTTTCTCATAGACACACTTTCTTCCCTGAACAGTATTTCTGCGTAGAAGATATAACTGAAGTGCACTAAATGCTAATGTTTTGTCTGTGTTTTTCCCCTCAGATTGGAACATGGGACCCTCCTAGTGGCTTGAACATGACAGACCACCAGAAAGGGAAGACATCCAATGTCACAGACTCCTTAGCCAACAGATCTCTAGTTGTCTCCACCATACTGGTAAGTACCATTCCCTCTTTGCTCTGTGGTAGACACTTTTTGTCTATTCATAGAGAACTTAAATTGCTGTACTAACTGTCAGCTGGGTGCTATAACAGAGTTCTACCATGTCTATATAAGTGATTATGAATGCCTAGAACTGCTCTAAGACTTAATTGACTCCTTGGAAAAGGTGTTATTCCTTTTTAGTTTTCTTTGAAAAGTGCTCCACTTGATTTTCTCAGGATGGTTGTCGGCCTGTGAGCGAATTGAATGGAAGTAGCCAAAAGTACACCACTTTTAAATTACCAGTCCACACTTCACTTCACTGCTGGGGAGAGGTCCCTTTCCAATTGGTTGAGAACAGTTTCAGGCAGGGCTAATTGGCTGATTGATTGTCCAATACGATGTCATGGTTTAAGGCTCTCTCTCTATCTAGCATTTTATTAGTCCCTCTGTCGAGGAGTTGTTTCTCTACCCAGTGATGCTAAACCCAGACATTCAGGGGAACTCTGGGGGAAGTTAAAGAGTGCCCTAGGATCTCTAATGCTTCTCTATGAGTCACACAGACCGACTCACGGCTGTACTTCCTCAGGTTTCATCCAACCGTCTTTGGCATTTTAGAAAAGCGCTATAAAAATCCTGTGTATTGTTATTATTCACTCTATAGAAGATTTATAAAAAAACACTTAGCTTCAGCGATGAGTGTATCACTCCCCATCCTGTGGCGTCTATCTGTTGGGGTGGAGTTGACTGTGAGTTGTAAAGAAAGTCTGCTCTGGTGCAGTAGGGATTCTGTAGGCTACACGACGACTCCATCCCTCCTATCTCCTCCGTCTGAAATCCATACCAGAGCCCGCCACAATTGACTCATCACGACTAAACAGGAAGCTTCTAGAATCAAGAAAATTAACGCAATTTACGATCCTATTATTAAGAACCAGAGCGTAAAAATAACAATATCAACCAAATTGCGGTTTGTCATTATTTATCCCGTGCTGCGCTTGCCTTACCTCTCCCATGCATGCTGCCGCTGTGCTCTGATTGAATTGCTGTTATTAGTTAAGACTCTACATGTCTGTAATTAGTGCATCAGGATTGAGTCATGGGGAGATCTCGGATGGCTTTGAGGGAGGAGAAAAGAGGAGAGAGGGCTGACAATAATTGGGTTTGTTACATTTGATTGATGCACACTTTTATCCAACTTCTCTTCATTTTTTTTCATGCCAGACTGAAGGATTACAAGCCCCTCTTTAAAAGTTGGAGCTGTAATTAGTTTTCAATGCCTCAGAAATCTGAACTAATCAGAAGAGTTTTTGGCCATTTTGTCAAGACCTCATACTGGTAATAGACTAGTGGTTAAATTCACAGTACATATACAGTGCCTTGCAAAAGTATTCATCCCCCTTGGCGTTTTTCCTATTTTGTTGCATTACAACCTATAATTTAAATGGATTTTTATTTGGATTTCATGTAATGGACATACACAAAATAGTCCAAATTGGTGAAGTGAAATTAAAAAATACTATTTGTTTCATGAAATGTAAAAAAAATACAAACAGAAAAGTTGTGCGTGCATATGTATTGAACCCCTTTGCTATGAAGCCCCTAAATAAGATCTGATGCAACCAATTACCTTCAGAAGTTACCGTAATTTCCGGACTATGAGCCGCTACTTTTTCCCACGCTTTGAACCTCGCGGCTTATACAATGACGCGGCTAATTTATGGATTTTCTTCACAAGATTCATGCCGCCAAAAAACTGAGCACCGTCACATAATGTGACGTAAATCGAGCGCGCTCAAACTTCCCATCATTCTGATTACGGTAGTCATTTTGTCACCCTCATCATGGCAAAGACACGGAGAAATGCATATGATGCAGCTTTCAATTTGAAGGTGATCGATCTGGCTGTTGGAAAAGGAAATAGAGCTGCTGCACGGGAGCTTGGCCTTAATGAGTCTATGATAAGACGTTGGAAACAGCAGCGTGAGGAACGGACTCAGTGCAAAAAGACAACAAAAGCTTTCAGAGGGAAGAAAAGCAGATGGCCCGAACTAGAAATAAATTCATTAGGCCTTAATGAATTTCACATGACTGGGCAGAGGCGTTTTTATATTTTTGTTTAGTATGTTTAGCCATAAACGTAATTGTTTAAAACCTGGATGTTTTGTCATTTTATGAATCATGTCTTACCTTGTTTCAAAGTAGCCTAGCCAAAAAATCTGACCATAGAAATGTTGACGGAATTAGTTTGTAAACACTTCCTCATATGCCATTGAAACCAGCGTTTATCTCATGTTCTAACAACTTTCTTTCGTTGTCCGTTAGCCAAAAGCACAATACTCATATTAGCAACCCATGCTAGTTGTTACATCAATAGTCATATTAGCAACCCATGCTAGTTGTTACATCAATAGTCATATTAGCAACCCATGCTAGTTGTTACATCAATAGTCATGTTAGCAACCCATGCTAGTTGTTGCATCAGTAGTCATGTTAGCAACCCATGCTAGTTGTTGCATCAGTAGTCATGTTAGCAACCCATGCTAGATGTTGCGTCAGTAGTCATATTAGCAACCCGTGCTAGTTGTTGCATCAGTAGTAATATTAGTCAATGATAAGACGTTGGAAACAGCAGCGTGAGGAACTGACTCAGTGCAAAAAGACAACAAAATCTTTCAGAAGGAAGAAAAGCAGATGGCCCGAACTAGAAAATGAGCTTGAAGACTGGGTCAACACACAGAGAGCAGACGGCCGAGGTGTTTCAACTGTGCAGATCCGACTGAAAGCCAAAACAATCGCCACCGCAATGAAGTTTGAGGATTTTAGAGGTGGACCATCGTGGTGTCTAAGATTGAGTCTGTGTCAGCAGCTCCCTCCCGACTACGAGGAAAAAGTTTCAAACTTCCGCAAATTCACTGATGCAAAGATAGCGGAGCATTCCATCGGCCCGCACGACATCATAAATATGGATGAGGTTCCTCTGACGTTTGACCTGCCTCTCACTCGGACTGTCAACAGGAAAGGCGAATCATCCGTCACGCTGAAAACAACTGGGCATGAAAAAACGCAAAGTTCATTTGTTTCAATGTACCGGTAGGCACCTGCGGCTTATAGACATGTGCGGCTTATTTATGTACAAAATACATATTATTTAAAAATTCAGTGGGTGCGGCTTATATTCAGGTGCGCTTAATAGTCCGGAAATTACGGTATGTGACTTAAATAAAGTCCACCTGTGTGCAATCTAGGTGTCGCATGATTTGTCACTTGATCTCAGTATATATACACCTGTTCTGAAAGGCCCCAGAGTCTGCAACACCACTAAGCAAGGGACACCACCAAGAAAACGGCACCATAAAGACCAAGGAGCTCTCCAAACAGGTCAGGGACAACATTGTGGAGAAGTACAGATCAGGGTTGGGTTATAAAAAAATATCCAAAACTTTGAACATCCCACGGAGCACCATTAAATCCATTATTTAAAAAATGGAAAGAATATGGCACCACAACAAACCTGTCAAGAGAGGGCCGCCCACCAAAACTCACAGACCAGGCAAGGAGGGCATTTATCAGAAAAGCAACAAAGAGACCAAAGATAACTCTGAAGGAGCTGCAAAGCCTCACAGCGGAGATTGGAGTATTTGTCCAGAGAACCACTTTAAGCCGTACACTCCACAGAGCTGGGCTTTATGGAAGAGTGACCAGATAAAGGCCATTGCTTAAAGAAAAAAAACAAGCAAACACGTTTATTGTTCGCCAAAAGGCATGTGGGAGACTCTCCAAACATATGGGAGGAGGTACTCTGGTCAGATGATACTAAAATTTAGCTTTTTGGCCATCAAGGAAAATGCTATGTCTGGCGCAAACCCAACACCTCTCATCACTCCGAGAACATGATGGTTTTCATCGGCAGGGACTGGGAAACTGGTATGAAATAGATTACTTTTTAGCGTTATCAAAACCTGTCGTTTGAATCGAAGAGGGCAGTCCATAAGCGCAGATAAAGGATATCAAGGATCTTGTAACGGGTGTCCTCCTCCTCTTCGGAAGAAGAGGAGGAGTAGGGATTGGACCAAAGCGCAGCGTGGAATTTTGACATAACGAAGTTTATTAAAGTAAAGACGAAAAACCGAAAACACTTCAACAAACTACAAAATAACAAAACGACGTAGACAGACCTGAACATGGAACTTACATAAATACACAAAGAACTCACGAACAGGAACAGACTACATCAAAACGAACGAACAAACCGAAACAGTCCTGTGTGGTGCAACATACACAGACACAGAAGACAATCACCCACAAACAAACAGTGTGAACAGCCTACCTTTATATGGTTCTCAATCAGAGGAAACGTCAAACACCTGTCCCTGATTGAGAACCATATAAGGCTAATTACCACTAACCTAAACATAGAAACACAAAACATAGAATGCCCACCCCAACTCACGCCCTGACCAACTAAACACATACAAAAATAACAGAAAACAGGTCAGGAACGTGACAGAACCCCCCCCTCAAGGTGCGAACTCCGGACGCACTACCAAAAGTCTAGGGGAAGGTCTGGGTGGGCATCTGTCCACGGTGGCGGCTCAGGCTCTGGGCGTGGTCCCCATCCCACCATAATAAATCCCCGCTTCTTTATCCCCCTCACAATGACCACCCTCCAAATAACCCCACCTAAATTAAGGGGCATCACCGGGATAAGGAGCATCACCGGGATAAGGAGCAGCACCGGGATAAGGGGCAGCTCCGGACTGAGGGACGGCAGCTCCGGACTGAGGGACGGCAGCTCCGGACTGAGGGACGGCAGCTCCGGACTGAGGGACGGCAGCTCCGGACTGAGGGACGGCAGCACCGGACTGAGGGACGGCAGCACCGGACTGGATGGCGGATCCTGGCTGGCTGGCTCTGGCGGATCCTGGCTGGCTGGCTCTGGCGGATCCTGGCTGGATGACGGCTCTGGCGGATCCTGGCTGGATGACGGCTCTGGCTGGTCATGGCTGGATGACGGCTCTGGCTGGTCATGGCTGGATGACGGCTCTGGCTGGTCATGGCTGGATGACGGCTCTGGCTGGTCATGGCTGGATGACGGCTCTGGCTGGTCATGGCTGGATGACGGCTCTGGCTGGTCATGGCTGGATGACGGCTCTGGCTGGTCATGGCTGGATGACGGCTCTGGCTGGTCATGGCTCGCTGACGGCTCTGGCTGGTCATGTCTGGCGGAAGGCTCTGGCTGATCCTGTCTGACGGAAGGCTCTGGCTGATCCTGTCTGGCGGAAGGCTCTGGCTGATCCTGTCTGGCGGAAGGCTCTGGCTGATCCTGTCTGGCGGAAGGCTCTGGCTGATCCTGTCTGGCGGAAGGCTTTGGCTGCTCCTGTCTGGCGGAAGGCTCTAGCGGCTCCTGTCTGGCGGAAGGCTCTAGCGGCTCCTGTCTGGCGGACGGCTCTGTAGGCTCATGGCAGACGGGCGGCTTTGCAGGCTCATGGCAGACGGGCGGCTTTGAAGGCTCAGTACCGACGGGCAGTTCATACGACGCTTGGCAGACGGACAGTTCAGACGGCGTTGGGCAGACGGGCAGTTCAGGCGCCGCTAGGCAGACGGGCAGTTCAGGCGCCGCTGGGCAGACGGGCAGTTCAGGCGCCGCTGGGCAGACGGCAGACTCTGGCCGGCTGAGACGCACTGTAGGCCTGGTGCGTGGTGCCGGAACTGGAGGTACCGGGCTAAGGACACGCACCTTCAGGCTAGTGCGGGGAACAACAACAGGGCACACTGGACTCTCAAGGCGTACTATAGGCCTGGTGCGTGGTACCGGCACTGGTGGTACCGGGCTGAGGGCACGCACATCAGGGCGAGTACGGGGAGAAGGAACAGTGCGTACAGGGCTCTGGAGACACACAGGAGGCTTGGTGCGTGGTGTAGGTACTGGTGGTACTGGGCTGGAGACACGCACCATAGGGCTAGTGCGTGGAGGAGGAACAGGGCTCTGGAGACGCACTGGAAACCTGGTGCGTGGTGTAGGCACTGGTGGAACTGGCCTGGAGCGGGGAGGTGGCGCCGGAAATACCGGACCGTGCAGGCGTACTGGCTCCCTTGAGCACTGAGCCTGCCCAACCTTACCTGGTTGTATGCTCCCCGTCGCCCGACCAGTGCGGGGAGGTGGAATAACCCGCACCGGGCTATGTAGGCGAACCGGGGACACCATGCGTAAGGCTGGTGCCATGTAAGCCGGCCCGAGGAGACGTACTGGTGGCCAGATATGTAGGGCCGGCTTCATGACATCCGGCTCAATACTCAATCTAGCCCTGCCAGTGCGGGGAGGTGGAATAACCCGCACCGGGCTATGCACACGTACAGGAGACACCATGCGCTCTACTGCGTAACACGGTGTCTGCCCGTACTCTCGCTCTCCACGGTAAGTACAGGGAGTGGGCGCAGGTCTCCTACCTGACTTCGCCACTCTCCCTTTTAGCCCCCCCCCCAAGACATTTTTGGGGTTTACTCACAGGCTTCCTACCGCGTCGTCGTGCTGCCTCCATTCGCCGGTATCCCTCCTCGCACTGCGCCAGAGAATCCCAGGCGGGCTCCGACACTCGCCCTGGGTCGATCGCCCACCTGTCGATCTCCTCCCACGTAGTGTAGCCCAGATCCTTCTCCTGCTTCCGAGCTAGCTCATCGAAACGCCGCCTCTCTGCTTTCGCTGCCTCCAGCTCAGCTTTGGGGCGGCGATATTTTCCTGGTTGAGCCCAGGGTCCCTTTCCGTCCAATATTTCCTCCCAAGTCCACGAGTCCTGGTTCTTTGGCCGCTGCTGCTGGTTCCTCTCACGCTGCTTGATCCATGGTAGGTGGGTGGTTCTGTAACGGGTGTCCTCCTCCTCTTCGGAAGAAGAGGAGGAGTAGGGATTGGACCAAAGCGCAGCGTGGAATTTTGACATAACGAAGTTTATTAAAGTAAAGACGAAAAACCGAAAACACTTCAACAAACTACAAAATAACAAAACGACGTAGACAGACCTGAACATGGAACTTACATAAATACACGAAGAACTCACGAACAGGAACAGACTACATCAAAACGAACAAACAAACCGAAACAGTCCCGTGTGGTGCAACATACACAGACACAGAAGACAATCACTCACAAACAAACAGTGTGAACAGCCTACCTTTATATGGTTCTCAGAGGAAACGTCAAACACCTGTCCCTGATTGAGAACCATATAAGGCTAATTACCACTAACCTAAACATAGAAACACAAAACATAGAATGCCCACCCCAACTCACGCCCTGACCAACTAAACACATACAAAAATAACAGAAAACAGGTCAGGAACGTGACAGATCTGGAAGGAATCTGTATGAAGGAATGGTCCAAGATCCCTCCCAATGTGTTCTCGCTTTCTCTGAGCAATTGTATTAGTATAAAATAATATAATTTTCAAAATAAATGTGCATACAATATAGCTCAGTATTTGAATTATTTATTTTATACAGTCATTACTGCTCACCTTTACCAGGGGTGTCAATTATTTCAGACCCCACTGTATACAACCCTATGGAATCATTCTCACCTAGGACACCAATCATAGTAGTGGACATAAACAGATCCCAAGTCCTTTTGGCTACACTAGAGAATCCACCTCACCCGGGGCACCAATTGTAGTAGTCCTATATCCCCGTTTCCCCTGTGGGAGGGGCTTTTAGTATGCCAGACATGAGGAACAATTAATTGAACCCGAATTTGATATGAGACTTTTATTTACTAATGAGAGATATTGGGAGGAGAGAGAGGGGAGGAGGGAGGGAGTAGATAGAGGAAGAAGAATAGGGAGAGAGAGAGAGAGAGAGAGAGAGAGAGAGAGAGAGAGAGAGAGAGAGAGAGAGAGAGTAGCCATAATATGACATTTGTAGTGTCTCTATTCCTTTGGAATGTTTAATGTACATTTTTTATTGTTTATTTCACTTTTGTTTATTATCTAGTTCACTTCCTTTGGCAATTTAAACATGTTTCCCATGCCAATAACGCCCTTTGAATTGAATTGAGAGAGAGAGAGAGAGCGAGAGAGAGAGAGAGAGGGAGAGAGAGAGAGAGAGAGAGAGAGAGAGAGAGAGAGAGAGAGAGAGAGAGAGAGAGAGAGAGAGAGAGAGACTATGAAAGTTAGACTTAATATGAATATGTTATGTGCTCAGATCTAGATCTGTGCTTCTAACCTTTGTGTTATCGGTATTCTATGGCTTTTGATGGACTGTGAGAGAATGCAAACACACACACACACACACACACACTCATACAAGCAATGCAAACAAGCTGTCGATAGCCTCACAGTATAATAATGATCATGAATGAGACAGATGTGAAAAACTCAATAATTACCTCACACTGACAAATAACTACTGTAAAGGTTCATTAAGCTAAATGACGGTATAATCAACAATAAGTAGGTAGTGCAACACTATATCCTGTTGATTACCTGTTCTACCCATCATCTGTCAAACATGTCTCTCTGGCTCTGCACACCTGTAATGGCTGGGGGATCAGCTATATATGAATTTTATTATAAACCCTTTTCCCCGTTCAGCGGAATCGGATTTTACACAACGCTCCAAGGGTAAGGAGTTGTTACTAAGGTAACAGGTGATGGGAATCTAAATAAATGAATTGACAAATCAGCCTTTCAAGCTTATTTACTTTATTTCGTTGTCTTTTCATACACTTCATAGCTCCTCTTTTGGTTTCTTTAGTCAAAGCACAGACACTCAAGTCGCTGAATTTCTTCACTAACCAACTTGTTTCAAATATACACTAGATTACCAAAATTATGTTGACACTCATTCCAAAATCATGGGCATTAATATGGAGTTGGTCCCCCCTTTGCTGCTATAACAGCCTCCACTCTTCTGGGAAGGGTTCTACTAGATGTTGGAACATTGCTGCAGGACTTACTTCCATTCAGCCACAAGCGCATTAGTGAGGTCGGACACTGATGTTGTGTGATTAGGCCTGGCTCACAGTCAGCGTTCCAATTCCTCCCACAGGTGTTTGATGGAGTTGAGGTCAGGGCTCTGTGCAGGCCAGTCAAGTTCTTCCACACCGATCTCGACAAACCATTTCTGTATGGACCTCGCTTTGTGCAAAGGGACATTGTCATGCTTAAGTAGGAAAGGTGCCTTCCCCAAACTGTTGAATCATCCAGAATGTCATGGGTTCACAGAATAATCCAGAATGTCCCCCGATCCTCAAAAAGTTCTACAGCTGCACCATCCTGACCGGTTGCATCACCACCTGGTATGGTAGCTGCTCGGCATCTGACCGTAAGGCACTACAGAGGGTACTACGGCCCTGTACATCACTGGGCCCAAGCTTCCTGCCATCCAGGACTCCAAGACTCGTCACCCAAGTCATAGACTGTTTTCTCTGCTACCGCGCGGCAAGCGGTACCAGAGCGCCAAGTCTAGGACTAAAAGCTCCTTAACAGCTTCTACCCCCAAGCCATAAGACTACTGAACAATTAATCAAATGGCCACCAAATTATTTACATTGAACCCCCCTTACCTCGACTAACCTGTAACCCTGCACATTGACTCGGTACCGGTACCCCCTGTATATAGCCTCATTATTGTTTTTTCATTGTGTTACTTTTTTTATTATTCTTTACTTTAGTTTATTTGGTAAATAAACTAAATATTGAACTGCTCTGTTGGTTAAGGGTTTGTAAGTAAGCATTTCACGGTAAGGTCTAAACATGTTGTATTCGGCACGTGACAAGTTTGATTTGATTGTATGCTGTATCGTTAAGATTTATATTCAACTGGAACTAAGGGGTCTAGCCCAAACCATGAAAAACCGTTCTTCGGGCATCCGCTAAACTCAGATTCGTCTGTCGAACTGCCAGATGGTGAAGCGTGATTCATCACTCCAGAGAACACGTTTCCACTGCTCCAGAGTCCAATGGTGGTGAGCTTAACACCACTCCAGCCGATGCTTGGCATTGCGCATGGTGATGTTAGGCTTGTGTGCGGTTGCTCGGCAATGGAAACCCATTTCTTGAAGCTCCCGACTAACAGTTATTGTGCTGATGTTCCTTCCAGGGGCAATTTGGAACTCGGTAGTTAGTGTTGCAACCGAGGACAGACAATTTTTACGCGCAACGTGCTTCAGCACTCGGCGGTCCCGTTCTGTGAGCTTGTGTGGCCTACCACTTCTCGGCTGAGCCGTTGTTGCTCCTAGACATTTCCACTTCACAATAACAGCACTTACAGTTGACCGGGGCAGCTCTAGCAGGGCAGGAATTAGACAAACTGACTTGTTGGAAAGGTGACATCCTATGAAGGTGCCACATTGAAAGTCACTGAGCTCTTCAGTAAGGTAATTCTACTGTGAATGTTTGTCTATGGAGATTGCATGGCGGTGTGCTCAATTTTAAAAATCTGTCAGCAACGGGTGTTTCTGAAATAGCCGAATCCACTAATTTGAAGGGGTGTCCACATACTTTTGTATATATAGTGTATATTTCATAAATAGGGTTTCTGTTGTATTAGTTGATTATTTTAAAATTGCTCATCATCATTTCTAGTTTGACCATTATAAGAGTTTAACTTTTATTAGGCAGTAGTCCTATGTGTTCCATGACTTTTATTAGGCAGTAGTCCTATGTGTTCCATTTTTTGATTAGGCAGTAGTCCTATGTGTTCCATGACTTTTATTAGGCAGTAGTCCTATGTGTTCCATGACTTTTATTAGGCAGTAGTCCTATGTGTTCCATGACTTTGATTAGGCAGTAGTCCTATGTGTTCCATGACTTTGATTAGGCAGTAGTCCTATGTGTTCCATGACTTTTATTAGGCAGTAGTCCTATGTGTGCCATGACTTTGATTAGGCAGTAGTCCTATGTGTTCCATGACTTTTATTAGGCAGTCGTCCTATGTGTTCCATGACTTTGATTAGGCAGTAGTCCTATGTGTTCCATGACTCCACATCACACGTGTGACATTTTGCCACTGATAAGGTTGCACTATGCTCTTTTTCACTTTAGAAATGGTGCAGCTGATGTGAAAAGGCTTCTTCTCTGACACATTACATACATACAACACAAAGAATCACACCCTGGAACCAATCGTAGTAGTGCTCGCCAACAGATCACACCTCCTATAGCCTTGTTTCCCCTGTGGGATGAGTTCATCTCTGCCAATAGGTATTTAGTATGCCAGACATAAAGAACATTTAATTGAAACAGAATTTGATATGAGACTTTTATTTAGTACGGTTGCGTGATCTATGAGTCGCCGATCGGGTTGAATTAAAAGGTACAAATCCACACGCTCTGTCGAGCTCCCCGAGGATCAAAGGAGTCACAAATGAGGAGAGAGAGAGAGAGAGAGAGAGAGAGAGAGAGAGAGAGAGAGAGAGAGAGAGAGAGAGAGAGAGAGAGAGAGAGAGAGAGAGAGAGAGAGAGAGAGAGAGAGAGAGAGAGAGAGAGAGAGAGAGAGAGAGAGAGAGAGAGAGAGAGAGAGAGAGAGAGAGAGAGAGAGAGAGAGAGAGAGAATCAGCTTTGCATTATATAATAAACCCTTTTCTCCATATAGCGCAATCTGATTTTTCTGATTTTTTCACAGTGCTTCAAGTGCCCAATGATAAGGAGTTGTTACTAAGGTAACAGGTAAAGGGGATCTAAATAAATGAATAGACTAGTCAACCTTTCAAGCTTATTATCTACTTTCTATGCTGTCTCTTCATATACTCTTCATGGCTATTCAAGGTACAGACATTCAAGCAACTCTTTATCTTCACTAATTGACTTTGAAATCAGAATTATTTCAAATAAATTTAATAAACATCATATATACTCTAGTATTAATTAGGTACTTCGCAATTGTTCATAATTATTTATAGTTTGACCATTTCCGATTCTTAGAGTTAAACTTTGATTAAGCAGTGAGCCTATGGGAAGTCTTCCATGACTTTACATGACACGTAGAGAGCACTGAGTGGGTTCTCTTGTTCTTTTCTCTAGGCGGTAGCCTCGTAGCATACTGGCCCAATCATTATACAACTAAAATAAATGCTCAAATGAGCCAGTATGATTGGGACACATTATTTTCATTGGGACACATAATCCATTTTAGAAGAATCAAGGTGATTTTGCATTCAAGGGTTAGTGACTCTCCAGATCAGCAGTATAAAATACAGAAGTACTTTAATGAGGTTTGCTATACAGAGATAGCTAGCTAGTCTGTTTAGATTTTCTTTCCTCTAGTTCTCCATCTGCGGGGGATCACAACACGAGACAGGATCAGAAGGTGGCATGTAAGACCTTGTAGCGTGTAGCTAGCGTGTAACGTTGTCAGACACTTCCTGTGGCTCTGACCTCAGCCCTCCCCCCACACACACACACAAAGCGTGTCTGCACAAACACATGCGCACGCAGGCACCCATACACGGACACTGTGTTTATACGATTAATTGGGATTAAAGCGCTGTTATCCACTCATAATTCAATTTCCAGGGAAGAACATTTCCACAGAATGTATTCAGGACCACATTGAAAATAATATAATCATGGTGAAAAATCAGTGTTGTATAATACTTTCATTTGTTGTCCTATGGACAGACAGGCAGACTAATAAAACAGTGTTAGGTGTTAATTGGCCCACTGCCTGTTTATGATAATTACACTCCTTCACAGTTGACAGAAGGTGAGAGGTTATACGCTGCTAACGGGCTGACAATAGCTACATTGTGCTCATTGTGCTAGATAATACATATTCCAATGAAAAACATGGCAGCACTGAGAAAGAGGCCTATTCAGAGAGAGGAGATTACAGTTTATGTCTAACAGTGGGAGGGGGGCTAAAGGCCTGTCCACGTCCATTACAAACAAACGTTATTAGCATGCTGGGGCATTCATGTATGTTACAATTGATGTCCTCATGGGTGAATGTTTTACATTGGTAATTATTGTTGACTACTCGTTAGCCCCTATCTTTGTTGTATGAGAAGTTGTGGTTCTGCCTTCTTAACCTTTTACTGCAGTGGGCTAAATCAGGGTCACACAGAGTGTTTCTTGGTAGTCGTAAACAAACCTACTTTGAAACCAAAGTATACACCTCACATACATGGTTATGGGCTTAAAAAAAAGACACCTGTACCCTGTCAGATATAGAGTTGAAATGTATAGTTGTTTTTGTTAGCATCCCAATAATACACTTTAAATACATCACAGAAGACTGAAATATAACAAAGACATTTGACATAGAAACACCAGATTTCCGGCTGTTAAAAAAATATACATATACACCTAAATTATAGGCCAGTTTTATTGCTTCTTTAATCAGGACAACAGTTTTCAGCTGTGCTAACATAAGTGCAAAAGGGTTTTCTAATGATCAATTAGCCTTTTAAAATGATAAACTTAGATTAGCTAACACAACGTGCCATTGGAACACAGGACTGATGGTTTCTGATAATGGGCCTCTGTACGCCTATGTAGATACTCCATTAAAAGTCAGCCGTTTCCAGCTACAACAGTCATTTATAATATTAACAATGTCTACACTGTATTTCTGATCAATTTGATGTTATTTTACTGGACAAAAAATGTGCTTTTCTTTCAAAAACAAGGACATTTCTAAGTGACCCCAAACTTTTGAACGGTAGTGTATATAAATAATAACATTCCACCCATGAGGCCACTAGTCATTTGACTGCATGAAAGAGCTACAGCAGGGTATTTGATTTAAACGTAAAATGTTCAATTCTCTGTTAGGTTTATAGTAGCTTTATAGAAGCTTTTCGGTCGCCTTTGTCAGTGTCTTCTCTCTCTTTGTCTCTCTCTCTCTCTCGCTCTCTTTCTCTTTCTTTCTCTCTCTCTCCACCTGCTCTGATGTCTAGATGTTCTTAATTGGTGTACTAAATCTTTCCCCCTTTCAAATACTGTACATCAAATACTTTCTGAGTACACTGCACAGAGGCCATGTCTGCTTCAAAGTTAAACTTCAGGTGGCTTTGCCAGACTACCCATAATGCATCGCACCTTTATGCCCTTAAATGCCCTCCTCTTTTTAGCTGGCTCAACACCACTCCTCTGACTAGGTTATAAACAGAGAGAGGAGGAGAGAGGAGAGCTGCTGACAAGGTCTATAGATAGATAGAGAGGGTGGGAATGTTTAAAAGGACCAATACAGGATACAAGAGAGAAAGAGAAAGCTAGTGAGGAAGATAGAAAGTGATGGAGGGAGAGAGAGAGAGAAAACGAGGGGGAGAAAGAGAGAGAAAGAGATATCTCTTTGAGTTGAATAGCAGATCATTAGGCTAGTCGGCTATATTATTGATCCCTTTCAATTTCCTGACAGAAGATTGTTGGAGTGGTCAGAGAATAATCTCACCAAACCAAAACAATTAGTTATATCACTCGGTATGTACAATGCATTCAGAGAGTATTAAGACCCGTTGACATTTTCCACATTTTGTTACGTCACAACCTTATTCTAAAATGTATTCCATTGTTATCATCAATCTACACCAATATCCCATAATGACAAAGAGAAAACAGTAAAAAATATATTATAATAATAAAAATCATACTGAAATATGAAATATGACATTTACATACGTTTTCAGACCCTTTACTCAGTACTTTGTTTAAGAACCTTTGGCAGTGATTACAGCCTTTAGACTGTATGATGCTACAAGCTTGGCACACCTGTATTTGGGGAGGTTCTTCTATTCTTCTCTGCAGATCCTCACAAGCTCTGTCAGGTTGGATGGGGAGTGTCGCTGCACAGCTATTTTCATATCTCTCTAGCGATGTTCAATCGGGTTCAAGTCCGGTCTCTGGAAGGGCCACTCAAGGACATTCAGAGACTTGTACCGAAGCCACTCCTGTGTTGTTTTGGCTGTGTGCGTACCGTCATTGTCCTGTTGGAAGGTGAACCTTCGCCCCAGTCTGGAGCAGGTTTTCAGCAAGGATCTCTCTGTACTTTGCTCCATTCATCTTTCCCTCGATCCTGACTAGTCTCCCAGTCCCTGCCGCTGAAAAACATCCCCACAGCATGATGCTGCCACCACCATCCTTCATCGGGATGGTGCCAGGTTTCCTTCAGACATGGCGCTTGGCATTCAGGCCAAATAGTTCAATCTTGGTTTCATCAGACCAGAGAGTCTCATATCTCATGGTCTGAGAGTTCTTTAGGTGCCTTTTGGGAAACTCCAAGTGGACTGTCGTGAGCCTTTTACTGAGGAGTGGCTTCTGTCTGGCTACTCTACCATAAAGGCCTGATTGGTGGAGTGCTGCAGAGATGGTTGTCCTCCTGGAAGGTTCTCCTATCTCCACAGAGGAACTCTGGAGCTCTGTCCCAGTGACCATCGGGTTCTTAGTCACCTCCCTGACCAAGGTCCTTCTCCCCCGATTGCTCAGTTGGTGAGTCTTGGTGGCTCCAAACTTCTTCCATTTAAGAATGGAGGCCAATGTGTTATTGGGGACCTTCAATGCTGCAGGAATGTTTTGGTACCCTGCCCCAGAGCTGTGCCTCGACACAATCCTGTCTGAGCTTCCTTTGGCCTCATGGCTCATGGCTTGCTCTGACATGCGCTGTCAACTTTGGGAGCTTATGTGTGGTGTGTGCCTTTCCAAATCATGTCCAATCAATTTAATTTAACACAGGTGAACTCTAATCAAGTTGTAGAAACATCTCAAGGATGATCAATGGAAACAGGATGCACATGAGTCTCTTAAGCAAAGAGTCTGAGTACTTATGTAAATAAGGTATTTCTTTTTTAAATGTTTTATACATTTGCAAAAATGTCTAAAAACCTGTTTTCGCTTTGTCATTATGGGGTACTGTGTGTAGATTGATGAGGGGGGAAAAAACAATGTAATACATTTTAGAATAAGGCTGTAACGTAACAAAATGTGAGAAAAGTCAAGGGGTCTGAATACTTTCCGAATGCAATGTATATGATGTTTTGCTACTGTTTTGCACACTATGTGCTCTGTCTGTTGTATGTTGGATAGCCTCAGTGTGTCACAGCCTTTCACCTCATAGCCTCAGACTGAAGAGATTTTTCAAGGTCTAAGACTTTCAGATATTACTCTAAAACACCCTTCAGGAATGGAAACTTGGATGACAAATTCTTTATTGGGAGAAAGACAATAGACATGCAGCTTGACCCACTAAAGAATCCAATACTGGACGATGTCTCAATGCAATGTCAGTAATTCATTAGTTCTAATGTCGGTCTCTCTCTTTGTGTTTAGATGAGTCAGTGTGAAAGGAAAGCATATGTGTGGGTTTGAAAAACAGACCAACATGCACAGTCATTCACTCTCAGTCTGTATAGCAGCACGGCTCCGTTTCCATGGTGATACACACATACTTAAACAGGGCTTCCAGATTCTAACAGCTTGGTGGCTTATTTGACAGAGATCTGGTGGAATAGAAGACACTTGTGCTGCTTTTTTAGAAGATAAAGGCCCAGTAGACCATGTGCACACTATTTCTGACCTGCTGTGTGTGTGTGTGTGTGTGTGTGTGTGTACATACATGCCTCTGTGAAGAGGGAACGCAACACCCTGCTACAACTCAACTCCCCGTGAAGTGAAAGAGGTATGGACTGTAGGTGTGAGAAAGGACAACAAAAGGCAGAATTGACCGTTTACTAGGATTTTATTCCTTTACACGGTAATATGGGGAAAAGGGGCTGGACGGAACCAAAGCAAAGAAAGTAAATGTCAAAGCTCCCTCTCCTACCTTACCTGCCTACCCACTACTTACCTAACTTAGCACCATCTGGTGCGCTAACCAAAATACAGGGGGTGGTCCGCCCAGGTCTTACCTAGTGTGCCTAGACAGTGAATATACTACGGGTATATGTATGCCCGCGGGCCTCTCGCCTAAGCACTCCCTAGGTGCCTTCCCCTTCCCCCCTGGGAACAAATGAAACAGAATAACAAACAATTACTCAAACAAACTAAGAAACCAAGGACATCAAATAAGCTCTATCTGATAATGCAACAAATTAACACAGTACATAGCAAATCGCTTTCTGATAAATAATCAACACTATATAACCCTCAGCTCCCTGAAAAACAACCAACACAGTTCTCAGCAATTGAATTCCCTATATCCCAATCAATTTCTCTCTGCATTCCTCCTCAGCAAAAATCTCTCACAATCAATCTTTCTGCAATCTCCTCAGCCTGCAATGATCTAAGCCTGCCTATGAACTCTGCCTGCAATGATCTCTCTTCTGAACAACAGAACACTGGCTTTTATAGCTTCAGAAGGCATTGGTAATTGGAGACAGCTGCGTCCTGACGAGGGGGCGGGGTCAGCTCCAATTAGCCATGGAGTCGACCAATCAGCTGCTTGGGGTGAATTCAGGAAGCCATCTCCTGAAACACACACTTAAATACACAAACTACAACACAGAAACTGGGGAATGTAACAGTGTGTGTGTGTGTGTGTGTGTGTGTGTGTGTGTGTGTGTGTGTGTGTGTGTGCACATGCTTGTGGTTGTCTATTCTCATCATCACACAAGTCCCTCTCGAATTGAGCCATAATGTGGACAGTACTTTTTTGAATCATTCTTTCATCAAGATGCCTTGTATAGCACCCTACAGTAGGTGTGCTCAGGCACTGTCAGATACTATATGTAACAGCTAGATTGTCTGTGACTGTCTAAAAGCATGACATTGTCAAGCAATGGCAGTGGCTGATATGAATTCTGAATATGTAGAGGCTGTTATAGACTGAGAATGAGAAGTGTTTGGGGGCGAAGGGCGATATAACCCTGTTTTACAGTATATTTACCAATAGCAGTGGTGTGAAGTACTTAAGTTAAAATACTTTAAAGTACTACTTAAGTAGGTTTTTTTGGTGTCTGTACTTTACTATTTATATTCTTGACAAGTCTTACTTTTACTTCACTATATTCCTAAAGAAAATAATGTACTTTTTAATCCATAAATTTTCCATGTCATCCAAAAGTACTTGTTACATTTTGAATGGACAGGAAACTGACCCAATTCACGCACTTATCAAGAGAACATCTTTGGGAATCTCTATTGCCTCTGATTTGGTGGACTCATTAAACACAACAGCTTCATTTGTAAATGATGTCTGCGTGTTGTAGTGTGCCCTTGGCTATCCGTAAATAATACCAAAAAACAGAAAATTGTGCTGTCTGGTTTGCAAAATATAAGCAATTTTTAATGATTTATACTTTTACTTCTACTTTTGATACTTAAGTATATTTTTTCAGTTACATTTTTTTTATACTTAAATATATTTAAAACCAAATACTTTTACACTTTTACTTGAGTCATTTTCTAGTAAGGTATTTTTTCTTTTTTAAGTATGACAATTGGGTACTTTTTCCACCACTGACCAATATATGCTACTATATGTGTTAGCACATTCTTGTTCTCATAAAATCTCTGAGCCAGTAAAATGTGTGAAAGCTGGTTGAGATCTGACATGATTTTGTTTGTACCTTGGCATGCCACAATTATATGGTAAACAACACCTGTTTGATAATATATTCTCTGCCTGATTTTACTGAGAGAGATGGGGTAGAAGGGAGAGAGGGATGGAACGAGAGAGAGAGAGATGAGAGAGAGATATAGTGGAGAAAGGGTGAGTGGGGTAGAGAAAAAGAGAGAGAGAGTGAGAGGCAGTGAACGAGATAGAGCGGGAAGAGGATGAGGGGATCGAGAGAGTGAAAGAGGACATTAGTCATCTCCCCAGCTGTTAGTACTAACAAAGAGGATGTGCTGGCTCCTGTTCTTTTGTGTCAGTTTATCAGCATCTCTGATCTTATTTACAAAGCATCTGATGGCCTGAGAGCCAGGGACAGGGACAGACCCCCAGCCAGCACGTTCAGCCTTAGAGGAGAGGAGGGGAGGACCGAGTCAGAGATATGGAGGATTATCTCTTATTATGCTTCCATCACTCCATGTACCTTGTGCCACGTTTTTGAGACTGCATCCCAATACTCCACAGACACACATGCGTACACACACACACACACACACACACACACACACACACACACACACACACACACACACACACACACACACACACACACACACACACACACACACACACACACACACACACACACACACACACACACACACTAACACACACAGACACACAACCACACACTAACACACACAGACACACACACACACGCACACTGACACACCACACACACACCCTCCTGGTTTTAGCAGCAGTGGTCCTTCCCCCTCTGTTCCCCTCCCTCTCTCCTGTAGCTAGTGTGTTTCCAGGCACGTCAGGCTCAAAGCCTATCTCACACATCACGCAAACTCCCAGAAAGGCCTTATCAGAGTGGAAAAGATACTAATCCTTACCTCCAGAGACTGATCCAGTGTTCCTCCACCCCTGTCCTCTCTCCAACCTAACAGGTGGAGCCCTATGTGATGTTCAAGAAGTCGGACAAGCCCCTTTACGGTAACGACCGCTTTGAGGGTTACTGCATCGACCTGCTGAGGGAGCTGGCTAGCATCCTGGGGTTCACCTACGAGTTGCGTCTGGTGGAGGACGGCCGCTACGGGGCCCAGGACGAGACCACGGGCCAGTGGAACGGCATGGTCAAGGAGCTGATCGACCATGTGAGTCTGGACCTACCTCACTACTCGGAAATTATCTATGTAAATTATTCAAGTTTAATTAATGAGGTGGTAAACAGCTAGAGGGCGTGGGAGGGTATGTATTTTGTCTGATGTGTGTGTGACAAGGGTTGGTATAGTTGCATTTTGTATGACAAACATGTTTTTGGCTTAGAGAGAGAGGGAGAGAGACCATGACAAAGAAATAGAGAAATAGAGAGGTAGAGAGAGAGAGAGAGAGAGAGGTAGAGAGAGACAGAGAGAGAGGTAGAGAGAGAGAGAGGGGTAGAGAGAGAGAGAGAGAGGTAGAGAGAGAGAGAGAGGTAGAGAGAGAGAGAGGTAGAGAGAGAGAGAGAGAGAGAGGTAGAGAGAGAGAGAGGTAGAGAGAGAGAGAGAGAGAGAGAGAGAGGTAGAGAGAGAGAGAGAGAGAGAGAGAGAGAGAGAGGTAGAGAGAGAGAGAGAGAGAGGTAGAGAGAGAGAGGTAGAGAGAGAGAGAGAGGGAGAGAGAGAGAGAGAGAGAGGTAGAGAGAGAGAGAGAGGTAGAGAGAGAGAGAGAGGTAGAGAGAGAGAGAGAGAGAGAGAGAGAGAGAGAGAGAGAGAGAGAGAGAGAGAGAGAGAGAGAGAGAGAGAGAGAGAGAGAGAGAGAGAGGTAGAGAGAGAGAGAGAGAGGTAGAGAGAGGTAGAGAGAGAGAGAGGGAGAGAGAGAGGTAGAGAGAGAGAGAGAGAGAGGTAGAGAGAGAGAGAGAGAGAGAGAGAGAGAGAGAGGTAGAGAGAGAGAGAGAGAGAGAGAGAGAGAGAGAGAGAGAGAGAGAGGTAGAGAGAGAGAGGTAGAGAAAGAGAGAGGTAGAGAGAAAGAGAGAGGTAGAGAGAGAGAGAGAGAGGTAGAGAGAGAGAGAGGTAGAGAGAGAGGTAGAGAGAGAGAGAGAGAGAGAGAGAGAGAGAGAGAGAGAGAGAGAGAGAGAGAGAGAGAGAGAGAGAGACATCAGCTTCATACTCATTCCTGACTGGGTGTACAGCATGGATTCTGGCTTGACTTGTTTCCACTGCAGAGCTTATTAAAACAAACAAGCACACACACACACAAACACACACACACACACACTCTCACACATACACACTGCCCACGGACTATATCATTACGTTTGACAAAGTAAGACCACGATTGTATAAGCTGTGCACAGGCAGGCAGAAAAATAACAGGCTCGCCAATGCTCAATATCTGACCCCATTAAATAACACCACATCTCCCTCAACTGTGGTACACTGGACCGACGGCCATGTTTGTTTTGATCATGCGGAGGCTGGAGGGAGAGGGATCCCAGGGATTTGACACACACAGGGCACAATTCCTGCGAGGTGATTGGAGCTTTGGCCGTTATGTAGATATAGACCCACCTATCAATTCAATTCAATTTAAGGGGCTTTATTGGCATGGGAAACATATGTTAACATTGCCAAAGCAAGTGAGGTAGATAATATACAAAAGTGAAATAAACAATAAAAATGAACAGTAAACATTCCACTCACAGAAGTTCCAAAAGAATAAAGACATTACAAATGTCATATTATGTCTATATACAGTGTTGTAACGATGTACAAATGGGTAAAGTACAAAAGGGAAAATACATCTCTAGACAGCAAACGATGCATCCCAAATTGCACCCTATTTCCTACATGCTGTAGTGCACTACTTTTGACCAGAGCCCTAACGTAGTGCACTATATAGGGAATAGGGCGGCATTTGGGACTCATAAATACTGTAGGCAGGCAGGATCTGTGGTGGACAAAACAGACAGTAATTGGCCTGGACAACCCTTCACAGGAGTCTACACTAGCTCGGCTCTCCAGGACATGGTGAATTGAGCTGAAGAAGCTGAACATATCCAATCAAATGGAGTTGAAGGAAATCACTGGTGCTCTCTGACTAATGCTTAGTGTCATAGAACTAGAGTAGTGTAGATGAACCAGGATACATTCAGTTGAAATAGGACCTAGACATGAGCTACATTAAGTGATCTAAATCGTATTGCATCACGTCATTTGGTCTTAAATGACATGGAACAGATAAAGACAGCCTACCTCATATGACTACAGATGATGTCCTGTTTAATATCAGAAATCGTTCTTCATATGTTGTAGTGGCTGGGGGGGACAAACAGGATATTTCATTGTGAAATGATGTTTCTGACCTTGCTGTCAGTGTTTAGCATGTACCTGTGTCACAATGGAGCCGCAGATTGATCAACCACACAGAGGTTTAACCCCACATAGAGAGACCGGATTGGTTGGGACGTTTCGGATGTGTTTGAAAGGTCAAGCTCAACATACTGTATTGACATGAAAGAAGGACTCGCACTCTGAGCCATGGCGGAGGGATACGTATGGATGGAATATGAGTGATGAGGCTGTGGAAGAATGTAGATAAAAAAGTAGAACCCCTGATTCAGTGTTGTGAAGAAATAGGGTTGTTATGAAATAACAACTAAATATGATCCTCTCTGATCAGAGACACAATATAACATGTAGATGTCTGTGTTCTTATGAGTATGGCGATGGTTGAACGTTATCTTATTTTCTGGGAACAATTTCTTCCATCGCTCACGCCCTCCCTCCTCCTCCCAGACACTCCTCTGCCCTGGTGACTGTGGTCGATAGGACCATCCATCCTCTGGGGTAGAGGGAGGGGGGGTTGCCTTAGTTTAGGTTCAACGTCAGACAAGGAAAGGATGTATGTGAGATGGAGGGATAGAAAGAGAGTATAAAATGGGAGGGGGGTTGTGAGGGAGAGAGTGTGTGGAGGAGCGAGCGCAAGGGAGAGAGGGAGAGAGAGAGACGGAGAGGGAGAGAGAGATGGAGAGGGAGGGAGAGACGGAGAGGGAGGGAGGGAGAGAGAGAGAGAGAGAGAGGGAGACAGAGAGCAGGGGAGAGGGAGAGAGAGAGAGAAAGAGGGAGACAGAGAGCAGGGGAGAGGGAGAGAGAGAGAGAGAGAGAGAGAGAGAGAGGGAGACAGAGAGCAGGGGAGAGGGAGAGAGAGAGAGGGAGACAGAGAGCAGGGGAGAGGGAGAGGGAGAGAGAGAGAGAGAGGGAGAGAGAGAGAGAGAGAGAGAGAGAGAGAGAGAGAGAGAGAGAGAGAGAGAGAGAGAGAGAGAGAGGGAGAGAGAGAGAGAGAGAGAGAGAGAGAGAGAGCAAGAGCAAGAGCTAGAAGGGCTCTAAATTTCCTCCTAAGTGCCGTGGGACAGACTCTGTGATGTGTAAAGGCCCTGTTTTCTTAATTTGATTGGCTCTAAACGCTTCCTGCGCCCCTGACTTACAGCCTATCGCTCTTCCCTTTAATGTTGTCTGTTGACAGAAAGCTGATCTGGCAGTGGCTCCCCTGGCCATCACCTACGTGAGGGAGAAGGTCATCGACTTCTCCAAGCCCTTCATGACACTGGGGATAAGTATCCTCTACCGCAAGCCCAATGGAACCAACCCTGGGGTCTTCTCCTTTCTCAACCCCCTCTCACCCGATATCTGGATGTATATTCTGCTGGCTTACTTGGGTGTCAGTTGTGTGCTGTTTGTCATAGCCAGGTAACATGTCAGTTCCAGTGATCACCGACAATTCATTCACACACTATTATATGCTAACGTCTTAATTATTTAACCTTGCTCCATCTGACTAACAGGATAATCTCTCGGTGATTATGTTACGATCTTGACACTAAGTGGACAATATCTGATAGTTTATCGTCACCTACTTACTCAGATGACACAGACTTTATAGCCAAAACTCAGAAACACATTCACTCAAACTTTTAATAATGCAACCAAGTTTGAAGAAAAAGGTACACAGATAAAAGTCTATATATCTGGGGAAAGTAGATGTTCCAGCACACAAAGACAGTTCCCTTCCAGCCTTCTCTCCCAGTATAATGGAGGGAGGGCTGAGTGTTACCTATCGGCAGGCAGGCAGCTGCTGTTAAGTGATTCCTGGGCAGTCTCTGTGTCTCCACACATCACTGCTGTTCCCTGGTCTGCCACAACTATCTGCTGCTCAGGAGATAATGCACACAAACACAAACCTTACGATCAGAGAAGTTAAACCAGCCGTTTCAGGACTGTGTGTGTGCGGTATGTGTATGTGTGTGTATGTATGGTACCAGTCAGAAGTTTGGACACACCTACTCATTCCAGGGTTTTTCTTTATTTTTACTATTTTCTACATAGTGAAGACATCAACACTATGAAATAACACATATGGAATCATGTAGTAACCAAAAAAGTGTTAAACAAAAATATATTTTATATTTGAGGTTCTTCAAAGTAGCCACCCTTTGCCTTGATGACAGCTTTGCACACTCTTGGCATTCTCTCAACCAGCTTCACCTGGAATGCTTTTCCAACTTATGCTGAGCATTTGTTGGCTGCTTTTTCTTCACTCTGCGGTCTAACTCATCCCAAACCATCTCAAATGGGTTGAGGTCGGGTGCTTATGGAGGCCAGGTCATCTGATGAAACACTTCATTATATCGATATATATAAAATAAAGAAAAACCCTTGAAAGAGTACAGTAGGTGTCCAAACATTTGACTGGTATTGTATGTGTGTATGTATGTGTGTGTGTGTATGTGTGTATGTATGTGTGTGCTCGTTGGTGTGAACGGCTGCTGCCCCCCTTTTCCCTGTTGTCTCCAGTGTCTCAAAGTCACTACTGTCTTTTCTTTTCTGTTTTTTTCTCCACCTTGCCTCAAACATACCAAGTGATAGAATCTACATAGGAATAATATCAGCTCAGTAAGAACCTGCTAGTTATGACAGTGACTTAGAAAAAGGACAGAGGTGGCTGACAATTTAAAAAGCTTGATAATTTGTAAGGTTGATCACTTGTTTGTCCAGTATAGAGAGAGTCTGGGTTTTTGTAGGATTATTGGAGAAGCGAAGAGAGGGTATGAAGAGTGAGGATTTTATGTTTGTTGTCAGGAGGCGAGGTCAGCTGGTGTGTGTTAGATCTTAAGGTCAGCTGGTGTGTGTTAGATCTTGAGGTCAGCTGGTGTGTGTTAGATCTTGAGGTCAGCTGGTGTGTGTTAGATCTTGAGGTCAGCTGGTATGAGTTAGATCTTAAGGTCAGCTGGTGTGTGTTAGATCTTGAGGTCAGCTGGTGTGTGTTAGATCTTGAGGTCAGCTGGTGTGTGTTAGATCTTGAGGTCAGCTGGTGTGTGTTAGATCTTGAGGTCAGCTGGTGTGTGTTAGATCTTGAGGTCAGCTGGTGTGTGTTAGATCTTGAGGTCAGCTGGTGTGTGTTAGATCTTGAGGTCAGCTGGTGTGTGTTAGATCTTGAGGTCAGCTGGTGTGTGTTAGATCTTGAGGTCAGCTGGTGTGTGTTAGATCTTGAGGTCAGCTGGTGTGTGTTAGATCTTGAGGTCAGCTGGTGTGTGTTAGATCTTGAGGTCAGCTGGTATGAGTTAGATCTTAAGGTCAGCTGGTGTGTGTTAGATCTTGAGGTCAGCTGGTGTGTGTTAGATCTTGAGGTCAGCTGGTGTGTGTTAGATCTTGAGGTCAGCTGGTGTGTGTTAGATCTTGAGGTCAGCTGGTGTGTGTTAGATCTTGAGGTCAGCTGGTATGTGTTAGATCTTGAGGTCAGCTGGTGTGTGTTAGATCTTGAGGTCAGCTGGTGTGTGTTAGATCTTGAGGTCAGCTGGTGTGTGTTAGATCTTAAGGTCAGCTGGTGTGTGTTCGATCTTGAGGTCAGCTGGTGTGTGTTAGATCTTGAGGTCAGCTGGTGTGTGTTAGATCTTAAGGTCAGCTAGTATGAGTTAGATCTTGAGGTCAGCTGGTGTGTGTTAGATCTTGAGGTCAGCTGGTGTGTGTTAGATCTTGAGGTCAGCTGGTATGTGTTAGATCTTGAGGTCAGCTGGTGTGTGTTAGATCTTGAGGTCAGCTGGTGTGTGTTAGATCTTGAGGTCAGCTGGTGTGTGTTAGATCTTGAGGTCAGCTGGTGTGTGTGTTGTCAAACTCATCAGTATTAGTTGATTGGCTAGTTATCAGCATCTGAACCTGTGCACACGTTGGGTCAGCATAGCCCTCTGATACCTAATAACTGTCTGTGTCCGAAATGGCACCATATTTCTTATATAATGCACTACTTTTGGTCTGGGCCCATGGGGCTCTGGTCAAAAGAAGTGCACTATATAAGGAATAGGGTGCCATTTCAGCTTCAGTCACTGGTCCACTGGTGTAGAATAGGCCAGTCCTATAGGAACTTTAGCATAACGTTTACAGAGAAATTGTCAAGGCTGTGGGTAACTGGTGAAAGGAGGCGCAGGAGAGCTGAGATGTGTGGACAAGGTATTTAATACAAGATAACACCAGTATAAAACACTATACTAGGGTGCAGGAAAAATACCGGTACCACGAAATAAACGGGCATAATAACAAAACCCGGCAACAAAATACCAGCCGTCAGATACAGCCTTCATAATAAAACAAACACGCACACTAACATGTGCGAAACCAGAGGTTTAAATAATGAACATGTAATGGGGGAATTGAAACCAGGTGTGTAAAAAACAAAGACAAAACAAATGGAAAATGAAAAGTGGATCGGTGATGGCTAGAAGGCCGGTGACGTCGACTGCCGAACGCCGCTCGAACAAGAAGAGGGACCTACTCCGGCGGAAGTCGTGACAAAACGCTAACATTTTATTGAAATATTAAATCATGATGTAGTGTAGAAGATTTAAATGTAATTTAGCTTTTACATGTGATCAACAGTTTTGTGTTGACATTTTATATTGATGGATACCATATTGGTTAGTATGATTTTTGACGCTCTTATCGCTCTTTTTGACGCTCTTTTTGACGCTCTTATCCAGAGCGGCTTACAGTTATTGTGTTCATCTTAAGATAGCTAGGTGGGACAACTACATATCACAGTCATAGTAAGTACTATTTTATTCAATAAGGTAGCAAAGTCAGAGCTAGTAAGAGGGAAAAAAGGGAGGTACCAGTGTTAGTTCACAAAATGCTTTTTGGTGTGTGTGTGTGGGGGGGGGGCAGAGTACTCAGGTTGGGGTGTAGGGTTTGATCATCAGAGCCTGAAAGTAGAGAGGGGCAGTTCCTCTTGCTGCTCCACAGACAAGCACCATGGTCTTGTATCTCTCCCCTTGATCTGGTTGCTCTCACCTGACTAGGGCCGGCGTTTGAGGCACGCTGGAGAAGAAGACAAAGAAAAGTTGATGTTAACTCTAAAACTTTTGGGGAACGTAACTCTTTGAGTTGTACACCCAATAGTTTTACAGTTAATACATGTGTGTTTTCCAATGTTACTGGCGATATGATCACACAAGAGAATAAAACGCTGCAACTGTCATCTAAGTTGGTTCAGAATATGCACCTATCTTTTAAAAATAATCACAGTAAGTAAGTGTTGTTGGGTAAGTGTTAAAATATCCCTTTCCCTCTGTTTAGACACTAGGCATGGTAGGGCTTCGGTAGCATGCATGTACTGTACAGTGTAGTGGCACAAACCTCAGTCGTTCTCTGGAAAGGTAACTAAGCTAACTGTACATATATATGTGTGTGTACACATTTTATCTATGTATGCTTGTGTGTGTGTGTTTTGCATGTGTCAGGGGGTTTATGCTACTGTGTGTGTGTGTGTGTGTGTGTGTGTGTGTGTGTGTGTGTGTGTGTGTGTGTGTGTGTGTGTGTGTGGGTGTGTGTGTGTGTGTGTGTGTGTGTGTGTGTGTGTGTGTGTGTGTGTGTGTGTGTGTGTGTGTGTGTGTGTGTGTGTGTGTGTGTGTGTGTGTGTGTGTGTGTGAATGCTGTATGGTATGGTGACATTATAAGGACTGGTTTAGGCTTCCCCTAGGCAAACTGATCTACATGCCATATTTAGAAACACTGTCAGGATAAGGTTGGAAAACCACAACATTACTGTATTTACATGATTTAATAAGATACCCTTCTCATATCACCAGCTGTTGTTGTTTTTGTTGTTGTTGTTGCTTGTGGTAGGTGTTCTTGTTGTTGTTTTCCTCTAATATCTTTCCTACACTGTTCCTTCTTCCTTTGTTATGTAGGTGATGAAATGAAACATCTGAAACAGTCTCTATTGTACATCCCACCACCTCCACACCATCTCTGTGCATTATCGCCTTGTTACAGTTTGGGGGAATCTAATTTCCTGCCTCCTCCTTATCAAATGAAATTTAAAAAGATAAAAACTTGCAGAGGAGCGAATGAGCTCGCTTATCGTCAACAATTTATCCAAACATTTATGCAGGATTCTCTCTCTTTCTGTCGGCCAATCTTTTAATTATGTAGTCTCCTACTATTGTTACATCTTGTTGTCACATTCTTGGTGGATAGAAGACGGCCTCAATATAATACAGTCTCTCCTTCGTTTGTGTTACTGTGAAACAGAGTATATCATATGTTCAATACACAGTCTAACACCGTCTGCTTCGTTAACTGCAACATGTTACAACATGCTCATATAACAGGCACATTTCCCATCCCTTATTCTACATTTGTAGAGGGGGAACGGATGTAATGGAATTTCTATTAGACTCTTCTGCATTTCTCCTCCATTACTACAATGAGAGTCTCAGTATGCTCTCAAAAGCCCCATGTAAAACAATTTGTCGGCCTCTCAATGCTACACTACAGATATAGATTTTTTATCATCCTGGAAATAGAAGCAAACAACAGCATTTGACTGAGCTTTTCTGATTGGTTGCAAGGTTTGTTTTTCCAATCCGTATGGAATAGTCTACGGCAACAGCCCCATTCTAATGCTGTTGATTGCTTGGAAGGTTCATATGAAGCCTATAGAGATATATAGCCATGTCTTTTCCCCAGTCATTTAGAATTGAAGAGACTAGACCAGCAACGGCCCCTTTCTAGCCCTCTCTCTGTGTTCATTCTTCTCCCCTGACATTGGTGTTATCAGGCGTATCATCTGTTGAGTTTTCAGCAGGATGACCCTATAAAATGATAAAAGCCTGACATTGTTTCTTCTCTGCTGCTGTTCCCTTCTTGCCTGCATGTCTGCCCTCCACCCTCCCGCCCGTCTGTCTGTGGTTATCTCTCTCCCTCTTCCTCTCTCTCCGCTCAGCGGTGACCTTACTCAAAGTTTCTCCCTCTGCGGCTCTGATGACCTGAGATAACATAAGGGCGGTGTAATTGGATCAAAGTGACAGCTAACTGAACGGGATGGGGCCGACGGAGTGGCCGGGCAGCGCCACCTTCAGAGGCAGGTTAAGCTGCTGCTAGTGGTTCTCCTCGTACGGCGATGGGAATGGTTTAGTATTCCCACCGCAGTGAGGTAACTCCCGCCTCTTACCCCACCCTCTCCTCAGGCCAGCTACAGATGTAGGATGACAAGCTGGCTCATCCGTGTTCTCATCCGTGTTCCTGGCGTGTGGTAATTGGCTTTGCTCAGAGAGATCTCCACTAAGGGGGTCCAGCCGGGGGCACCAGTCACTAGTCACATACGTCTTGCCAAGGTCACAGTTCACATGAACTTAATTTGGAATTGCAAACTGACAAGCAAGCAAATCTGGGGCAAATTGAGTAGACAGATTGATTTAGGGCCAAGGATTGTGTTAAAGCAAGGAATGGTGGGATCTAAAGGACGTTCAGCGGTCTTGGAGCTGGACTAGAATACCCCCTTGAGTGTGACATGGGGGATAGGGAGCGTGCACTAACCACATTATAATGGCCAAGCCCATTATTCATGACATGGTGCATGTTCTGATGCTGTCATAATATCAATACTGTAATATGTCTTAATGCTGTCACCAATATATAACTTAATATCTAAGCCACCAAGAAAAAAAAATGATACCAACCTGACAAGTAACCATGCTGATTGTCTGCTGTTTAATTATTTTTATGCAAAACCAAATTTCTTTCCATTGGATATTATTGTGGAATTTGGGGAATTTAAACGTTTCTAGAGAGTCAAGTCCACAGAATACATCCATCGACTATTCAATGTGATTAGTCATATACTTCAACCAGGGAAGAAAAGAGGCTTGGCTTAAGATATTGCTCCTACGATTCCACAACTACAGCACAAACCAAATGGGGTCGGGATGCTTAATTGTAGCCCAATCAACCTTTACTAATGTAATGTCACTTTTATTTAACGTGAATAAATGGGAAATCTCTTTGCTTGAGGAGTGAGCTGAGCTGAAGTTGGAGCAGAGCGGAGTGAGTGGGAGTGAGTACCGCATAGCACAGGCAGACAGACAGACAGGCAGATAGTCAGGCAGTCAGACAGACAGGCAGACAGTCAGGCAGACAGGTAGACAGGCAGACAGTCAGGCAGTCAGACAGACAGGCAGACAAGCAGGCATGATGGGAATGAACTATTTGATGTGTTGAATGTTAATGCCATCTGTAGATTATAAGGATTATTAGTGCTTTTCTCAAGTGACATTTAAATTATTTTCTGATCCCATCGATTAAATTCTGGAGTAATTTGTCTTTGATATGAGCATGTCAATGTGAGCAGTGTGTTTTGGGCTGACAAGTGGCGAGAAGACGTTCCACAGTCCCCAGGGCTGTTTAAATACGTCATCTGTCATCTAGTTGAGATTATACAGTTGAAGAGATAATAACAAAGCAGACCTGAGTGACATATAAAGTGATGGTGTACGTCATCTTGTTGAGATGATACAGTTGAAGAGATAATAACAAAGCAGACCTGAGTGACATATAAAGTGATGGTGTACGTCATCTAGTTGAGATGATACAGTTGAAGAGATAATAACAAAGCAGACCTGAGTGACATATAAAGTGATGGTGTACGTCATCTAGTTGAGATGATACAGTTGAAGAGATAATAACAAAGCAGACCTGAGTGACATATAAAGTGATGGTGTACGTCATCTAGTTGAGATGATACAGTTGAAGAGATAATAACAAAGCAGACCTGAGTGACATATAAAGTGATGGTGTACGTCATCTTGTTGTTTGTCAGCTTTTGTTCGTTTAACCGACATGTTACACTCTAAGTGGTGAATTGTCATAACAACAACTAACATATATTAGCTTCCAATAACAATTTCTAGCGTTACCTTGTAGGGCAATATATGTGGTATATTTTCCCAATATGAAGATGCAAATGTATCACATATTGTTGTTGTGATCAATGACTAACTAACTTTTGTTTCTCTTCCCTGTCTCTCCAGGTAAGCCAAGTCAAGCCAGTATTGGTCTGTAACACTGTCTGTCTGTTCTATTAGTGCTGAACACAAGTGAAATAAACGTGTGTATGTGTGTGCTCTCTGTCGATTGCCACAGGTTTAGTCCCTACGAGTGGTATAACCCCCACCCCTGCAACCCCGACTCAGATGTAGTGGAAAACAATTTCACCCTGCTAAATAGTTTCTGGTTCGGAGTTGGAGCTCTCATGCAGCAAGGTAGACGCCTCTGCCTGCCCCCCTTTAGCACACATCCCACTATTGTCCTGGGGGTACAAACTTGCTCTTAACCAGGCCCACGACCATGCATGGGGGCCTCTGTGCATGTAGCTGGAAGCGGACTGACTGACTGGTTTGGTTGCGTCTGTCTGTCAACAGTATGGTGTGGATTGGCTGGGTGGGATCTTGAGATTATGAATGATGAGCGTGATTGGTTGATTGTGAATGAGGATAGGAGAGCCAAGCATTTTCCTCCCTGTTCCTGCATGATCTCCCACCCTCTCCTATCTCCCATCTACTGTACCCCTCCTCTGTCCCCACCCCACCTGCCTCCCTCCCTTCCCCACAGGTTCCAGAACAGGTAAGTCCTATCCCCCATGTGCCAGAAGGTAAAGAGCTAGGTGCAGAGAGAGAATGAGAATGAGAGTTAAAACAGTGTGCTGTCTCTTAGCCTGCCTCAGTCTGGTTTTGTTTCCTTCTGCCAAACCGATGCCATATCTTCTCAACTAGTGTCTGCGTCTTTAGATTGAGAAAAGCAAAACAAAACAAAAGGAACTGCAGTACGGCATCACATGAAATGAAATGGAATGATTTCATTTATACTTGTAATATCGACTGAGACTGCATGCCAAGACGAGATATGTTGCATATTGTAATACATATTTTTTATACCTTCCCTGAGTAATGCAACATATTTGAAAGTTGCGTTAGTTAAGGTAGCGATGATGACAGGAAGGTCTGCAGCATGGTTAAAACAGCCTGGGTCTGCCCTGCATCTGATCTGGACCATGGAATGGAACATAGAGGGGACTGACTTTCCTAAGCAAAGTTCTGCCCAGATATGAATCTTTTGGAGAATTCTTTTTTCCTGGCCGTTGTTGATGGCTGGTTGCATGCAATGAGTTAGCATGCAAGCCTTAATTTAAATGAAGTTGATTGAGTGATTATTTTGCAGGTATAATTGTTGTAGATTTGTATTCTGTGATTTGTAAGAGTAAGTTTTAAGAAAAGATTACAAATTGAAATTGACAAAATGTTACGGTTAGAACTCTTGGGACTCTAATCCACCTTGTGCAGGTGGGTATAAGGAAGTTACCCATTTGGGTAGGTTTTTGCCCTCTGTATGTGTTAGGCAATTCTACATATTGCACAGGTTAAAGATGCACCATGGCTTGAGAAATGTTATCTTCTGTATGGGCCATGTTAAAAGTGTAATGGATATTCTAGAGCTTGCTGGAATGTTTTCAGAAGCGTGTCAAGGGTCTGTCAGGGTATCTGATGTAGTAAAGTATGCTGTAGAATATACTGCACCTGTCAATGTAACGGTGTTAAGTCCTGTAGTTGAGAAGATGTGGCTGTAGGGCAGAAGGGTTTTGGGGGACGAGACTGAGACAGAGGAGCACACTGTGCCTGCCTGCATGGCGTCTCTGTGACGACCACGCTGGCCTACACTGTAGAGAGGCTCCCCTGCTCCCGCGGCTTGGCCCCGCCCCCAGAAAACTGTGGGATGTGCAGTTTGGACATGACGTTACCTTGGGTACATGACAGTCAGCCCCAACCAGGTTCAGTTGCTTTGGCTCTGACGCGCTCCGCTCCCGGGCGGTCGGAAGCATAGTATTGAATGGCCTCAACAGGGTAAGGTCTCTGAGCTGGCATACAGTGTTGTTCCACTGATCACAAAGCTTTTCCTGGTCATGTCATGTGTCTTGCTACTGTGTCTTTTGTCTTTTTTTCCTAATTTGAGTGCTTTGACCAATGAGCAGTGGCATCCGGGGTAATGATGGTGTGGCTGTTGAATCATGTTACACTGTGTGTCTGGCTGGTGGGGGTGGGTGGGGGGGGTGAGGAGAATCAGGGAGAGTGAGAGGAGATATGGGAAGAGACATGTGAGAGTGGGGGTTGAGAGGATGTGAGGGTGGATGTGCGGAGCGGGTTGAGTGCAGTGTGTCTCTCTTTGTTCCCCTCCACAGTGCTCTCTCTCTCTGGTGGACAGGGCTTTGGGCATGAATTCAGATGTTACTGGACAAGGCTGTCAGGTCTCTTTTCTCTCACCATATTTCTCCCTGAGTGACGGCTCACTGCCCGGACTGGGAGAAAGTTATAAGAGGCACTGCAGAGGCAGAGTGAGATGAGTGGGAGATTGAGTCTCACCTAAGGAGTTCTTATGCTCCTATCTTTCCCACAGTTCATCACCTTTGAGTGAATGTGCGAGATCGCAGCTTTAAATTGCCTTGAGCTACTAGAGGAGAATGATCTTCTCACTGCCCAGTCAGACCTCAATCAACACCCACAGAGGAAGACCTCACTCCACCCACTCACACAGGCCCCTCAAGAACACACTAAAAGGCAAAAGTTCTGAATAGCATATAGCCTGGAAACTAACCATCTACATGCAGACATTTTGAGTCAGATGTAAATCAACTATCTAGGGATTTTGATTAAATGATTTCAGACGAAGCACCTCAAAAGAGGAGAAGCTTTGGTGTATCAACAGTTTGCTCCAGTGTGAGTGAATGCTAAAATAATATGCAGCCAGAGCACACAGTAAAAGCCTGATTCAAACTGCCACCATGTGGCCGGATGCGCATCACAGGGCCAACCATGCACTGCCGCCCTAGATGCCCAGAGTGTGTGTGTATGTGCGTTTGTGCGTGCGTGCAAGTGTGTGTGCATGTGCGTGTTGTCTGTGACCCGGCGGGATGCCGAGGTCTGGGCTGGCCCTGGTCCTCTGGCTGGTCCTCTGGTGGTTGTTGCTGGGTATCTCCTCTTGGCTCCAGGACCATGCCGGGGCTGACCCCTCTCTCTGCTCCTCTCCTCTCGCCCCCGACCAGGCTCTGAGTTAATGCCCAAAGCCCTGTCCACCAGGATCGTAGGAGGCATCTGGTGGTTCTTCACCCTGATAATCATCTCCTCTTACACGGCCAACCTGGCTGCCTTCCTCACTGTGGAGAGGATGGAGTCGCCCATCGACTCAGCTGACGACCTGGCCAAGCAGACCAGGATAGAGTATGGAGTGGTGGAGGAGGGATCCACCATGACCTTCTTCAAGGTGGGTCACATAGGGCATGGAGCCATACTGTCCATCTATCAGTCTATTCATCTATCAGCCAGTCCATCAAGCAATCACTCCATGTATTTGTGCATCTACTGTACGAGGATACATCAATCGGTTGGCTGCAGCGTGTTTTACAGATACAGTACTGTATATTTAAGTAATAAGGCCCGAGGAGGTTTGGTATATGGCCAATATACCACGGCTAAGCACTGTTCTTAGCAGGACGCAATGCGGAGTGCCTGGTGCCTGGATACAGCCCGTAGCTGTGGTATGTTGGCCATATATCACAAAGCCCGAGGTGCCTTATTGCTATTATAAACTATTTACCAACGTAGTTATAACAGTAAAAATAAATGTTTTGTCATACCCGTGGTATAATGTCTGAGATACCATGGCTTTCAGCCAATCAGCATTCAGGACTCGAACCACCCGGTTTATAATAAAGTATAGCCTTTCTATGCGTTCATTCTCGCCAGCTCTCCTCTCCAATCCCCTCAGTGGTTGATCATGTGGAATCACTGCAGCGTATCAAGGGTATCTTATTAAGCCAGCAGTGTTTTAGGGTATTCTACAGTATTCTCTATGCACAAGATGTCCCTGCTGTATCTCTCTGATTATGCTGCACTGTTTGTCTCTTGTATCGTATCCCCACCGCCGCTATGCACGGACAGCTCTATGCCAGATGGAGGGAAAATCTGTCTCTCTCAGACTGCTGCAATGGATCTTTATGGCTTCTGGTGTTTCTTTATTTTCACACCTCATTTTTATCAGCTCTGTGTGTGTGGTGTGTGAACACATTCTCAAAAGACACACACACATGAAAACACATGCATACTCTCTCTCTCTCTTTAACAGATATACACATTTGTGTGTACGCAAACACACACACACACACATACGCACACACCAGTTAATTACTGTAGCTAATATGGCACGGTGACAGTGAATCTTTAAACAGTATTTCTACCATTCCGTAACAAATTACTGAAAACAACAGTTGGCATGAGGGAGCACATACAGTCTGTTCTGGTGAAGAAGGTTACTTATGCTGACATCCCACTGCAACAATTACAAAGAAAAATGTAATTGAAAAATTATTAAAACAAAGCAAAGTATCTCCATCAACTACATCACCCCCTGCCCAGACCCACTAGCACACACCCCCATCTCCATCAACTACATCACCCCTACCCAGACCCACTAGCACACACCCCCATCTCCATCAACTACATCCCCCAGCCCAGACCAACTAGCACACACCCCCATCTCCATCAACTACATCCCCCCTGCCCAGACCCACTAGCACACACCCCCATCTCCATCAACTACATCACCCCTACCCAGACCCACTAGCACACACCCCCATCTCCATCAACTACATCCCCCAGCCCAGACCAACTAGCACACACCCCCATCTCCATCAACTACATCCCCCAGCCCAGACCAACTAGCACACACCCCCCATCTCCATCAACTACATCCCCCCTGCCCAGACCCACTAGCACACACCCCCATCTCCATCAAATACATCCCCCCTGTCCAGACCCACTAGTACACACCCCCATCTCCATCAACTACATCTCCCAGCCCAGACCCACTAGCACACACCCCCATCTCCATCAACTACATCACCCCTACCCAGACCCACTAGCACAAACCCCCATCTCCATCAACTACATCACCCCTACCCAGACCCACTAGCACACACCCCCATCTCCATCAACTACATCCCCCCTGCCCAGACCAACTAGCACACACACCCATCTCCATCAACTATATCCCCCAGCCCAGACCAACTAGCACACACCCCCCATCTCCATCAACTACACCCCCCCTGCCCAGACCCACTAGCACACACCCCCATCTCCATCAACTACATCCCCCCTGCCCAGACCCACTAGTACACACCCCCATCTCCATCAACTACATCTCCCAGCCCAGACCCACTAGCACACACCCCCATCTCCATCAACTACATCCCCCCTATCCAGACCCACGAGCACACACCCCCATCTCCATCAACTACATCACCCCTACCCAGACCCACTAGCACACACCCCCATCTCCATCAACTACATCCCCCCAGCCCAGACCTCCATCTCCATCAACTACATCCCCCCTGCCCAAACCCACTAGCACCCCCCCCCCCCCCATCTCCATCAACTACATCCCCCCAGCCCAGACCCCCATCTCCATCAACTACATCCCCCCCAGCCCAAACCCCCATCTCCATCAACTACATCCCCCCTACCCAGACCCACTAGCACACACCCCCATCTCCATCAACTACATCCCCCTACCCAGACCCTCTAGCACACCCCCCCATCTCCATCAACTACATCCCCCCAGCCCAGACCCCCATCTCCATCAACTACATCCCCCCTACCCAGACCCACTAGCACACACCCCCATCTCCATCAACTACATCCCCCCTACCCAGACCCACTAGCACACACCCCCATCTCCATCAACTACATCCCCCCTACCCAGACCCACTAGCACACACCCCCATCTCCATCAACTACATCCCCCCTACCCAGACCCTCTAGCACACACCCCCATCTCCATCAACGACATCCCCTCTGTCCAGACCAACTAGCACAGACCCTCATCTCCATCAACTACATCCCCCCTACCCAGACCCACTAGCACACACCCCCATCTCCATCAACTACATCCCCCCTACCCAGACCCTCTAGCACACACCCCCATGGCCAGCATCACTTTCGCCATGTGGCCTAAAACTGCACCATTTTGTTTCTCTTCATAGCCCAAGCACTTTCAATATTTAAAACCTGTTGAGGACAGAGGGCGCTGTTTTCACTTTGGGGGAAAATCGTGCCCAATTTAAACGGCCTCGTACTCAATTCTTGCTCGTACAATATGCATATTATTATTACTATTGGATAGAAAACACTCTCTAGTTTCTAAAACCGTTTGAATTATATCTGTGAGTAAAACAGAACTCCTTTTGCAGCAAACTTCCTGACAGGAAGTGGAAAATCTGAAATCGATGCACTGTTCTAGGGGCTGCCTATTAAAGTCCTTGATAATTATTAGTTTAGATGCACTTCATACGTTTTCCACTAGATGTCGACAAGCAGTGAGAGAAGAAATTGAGTGTGTAACTTGATCTGGACTCGAATCATAGCTCTTGGCATGACGTGTCACCAGTTTCCTGTTTTCTGGAGAGCGCGAGGAGGGACCTGGATTTGCCTTCTGATAAGCTGACGTTATGGACGACTAATATCTCCGGCTTTGATTTTATTTGATACATGTGACAATATCATCGTAAAGTATGTTTTTTCAATATAGTTTAATCAGATTATTGAAATTTTTTCGGGAGTTTTGCCGTGTTCCGTTCTCTTCCGTTTGTTGACGATGGAGAGATTCGTGCCACTTGGCAAGTGTGCTTGCTAAATCGAGAGGGAAAAAGGACATTCTAAAACCAAACAACGATTGTTCCCGACAAAGGACCCCTTGTACAACATTCTGATGGAAGATCAGCAAAAGTAGGACCCATTCTATGATGTTATTTCATATATCTGTCGTACATGTGAACTAGTCGTTTGCGCCCAGCTTTTGGGTACTCTCTCGCTATACCTAAGCTGGATGTCGTAATGAAGTTATTTTTAGAATTCTAACACGCCGATTGCATTAAGAACTAGTGTATCTATCATTTCCTATACAACATGTATTTTTTAGTTATGTTTATGAATAGCTATTTGGTCAGAATATGTGTGTCAGAAAAAGTGTCAGAAAAATATCCGGACGTTGTGGGAAAAAGATGCTACGTTAGCACAACGTTAGCACAATGTATAACCACTGATTTCAGCTCTAAATATGCACATTTTCGAACAAAACATAAGTGTATGTATAACCTGATGTTATAGGACTGTCATCTGATGAAGCTTATCAAGGTTAGTCAAAATTATATATCTTGCTGGTTTATTCGCTATCGCTAGCGTGCCTATTGCTATCGCTAACGTGCCTTGATGAATGAATGCGGTAGTGTGGTAGGCTATTGTAGTAAGCTAATATAATGCTATATTGTGTTTTCGCTGTAAAACACTTAAAAAAATCGGAAATATTGGCTGGATTCACAAGATGTTTGTCTTTAATTTGCTGTACACCATCGATTTTTCAGAAATGTTTTATGATGAGTATTTAGGTATTTGACGTTGGTGTCTGTAATTATTCTGTCTGCTTTCGGTGCAATTTCTGATTGTAGCTGCAATGTAAACTATGATTTATACCTGAAATATGCACATTTTTCGAACAAAACATAGATTTATTGAATAACATCTTATAAGACTGTCATCTGATGAAGTTGTTTGTTGGTTAGTTTGGTTGGTTCTTGGTTAGTTAGGTTGGCTTTTTGCATGCTACCTGTGCTGTGAAAAATGTCTGTCCTTTTTTGTATTTGGTGGTGAGCTAACATAAATATATGTGGTGTTTTCGCTGTAAAACATTTTAAAAATCGGACATGTTGACTGGATTCACAAGATGTGTATCTTTCATTTGCTGTATTGGACTTGTTAATGTGTGAAAGTTAAATATTTCTAAAAAATATCTTTTGAATTTCGCGCTCTGCCTTTTCAGTGGAATGTGGGAGGAGTTCCGCTGGCGGAACGCCAGAGCCAGACAGGTTAAATAATACATTTAGATTTCCATTTTGTTAATGATGGCAGATTGATTGATGTCCACGTTTTTAGTATACCTTTTTTCAAGATGAGTGATGAGAAGAGAATCGTCCAACCCATCGGGTATGTCACTACACCCCCATATGCCATGTCTTGAAATATGCAGACAGACGGATTAAAAGTTTGATTGTAATACTTCTGACAGCAAACTTTGTAGCTCCGCCCACAACTTCCCGAACCTTATAGCCTTCCCAGAAAGTATGGATTATTGAGTCATTATTAGTTTTACACTTAAGACATGACTCTGCTGTTGTGCTGTAGAATTTGTGAATTTTCTCTCTTATATTCGATACATTAATTTATACTGAATTAAGCATGCATTTTTGTCAACTGTAATTTTGTTAGTTATGCTCCAACTTTCCCTCCATCTTATGCTAACATCAGTTCTTTTTAAGTCTTGGTTCCAATAGTTGATATTTTTTTCTAAGAGATTGTCAGTTGGATATGCTCTCTGCAAGGTGTTGTCTTCCCTATCATTATGAACATCATGTTCTGGCACAAATAATACTCCTTCAAGGCTGTTCTGCTGTCCAAGATATTTAAAATCAACATTTTGTGATATGTAACTTCTAGATTGCATGGATTTGAAACTACATTGGTCAGTCCAAAATTACTTTTTAATTCTGTCATGGAAATAAATGTATTTCCTTTTACCAAGTCATTTACAGTTTCTGTGCCTTTAGTTTTCCATGTGGACCAATTTATCTGTGAATTTTGAAAAGCTCTCCAAGGATTGTTCCATAAGGTTGTGTTTTTGGTAAGTGGTATTGGTTCTTGTAGAATACGTTTCATTTTCTTCCATGGTGTTATAGTGTTCTTAACTATGAAGTTGTTAATAGAACATTTAACTTTAGCTTTATCCTTTGAAAATAGACATGTAAAAAGATTCTGGGGATGAGCACAAACATCATCAATATGTACCCATTGTTCCTCTTTAGTGCATTTAACTATATGTCGCAAGTAAAAGCCTTGGGTAGCGAGTTGATACAATTCCAAGTCTGGCAGGATAAAACCACCATCAGACTTAAGAAGATGTAAAACGTTCCTTTTTATTCTATGAATGTATTTGCCCGTATAAAGTATTTTTATGACCTTTTTTAAAGAATGTCTTAGTAATTGGTATTTCCGAAAATAAATACAAACGCTTTGGCGGCCATGCCTGTAAGATTTATGGGAAGATTATTCCATTTAGTTAGATCTGCTTTCATATTGTTGAGTAATCGAATAAAGTTATCTTTATATATTTGTACTTTGTTGTCAGTTAATAGGCATTCTAAGTATTTCATATTTTTTGTGGTCCATTTTTGTGCCATTATTTAGGTTTTTTGCACGTTAATTTATTTATTTTTGTATTATTCAAAAAATATTTTTAGCAAAGGGGGCATTGAGTTTTCAATATTAACCAGGGATCATGGGCATCAAAATCATGGGCATTAATATATTTGTTTGTCCCCCTTTGCTGCTATAACAGCCTCCACTCTTCTGGGAAGGCTTTCCACTAGATGTTGGAACATTGCTGCGGGGACAAGAGCCACAAGAGCATTAGTGAGGTTGGGCACTGATGTTGGGCAATTAGGCCTGGCTCGCAGTCTGCGTTCCAATTCATCCCAAAGTTGTTTGATGGGGTTGGGGTCAGGGCTCTATGCAGGCCAGTCAAATTCTTCCACACCATTCTCGACAAATTTCTGAATGGACCTCGCATTGTGCACGGGGGCATTGTCATGCTGAAACAGGAAAGGGCCTTCCCTAAACTGTTTCCACAAAGTTGGAAGCAAAGAATCGTCTAGAATGTCATTGCATGCTGTGGAGTTAAGATTTCCCTTCACTGGACCTAAGGGACCTCTACCTTACCATGAAAAACAGCCACAGACCATTATTCCTCCCACACCAAATTTTACAGTTGGCACTACTGTATGCATTGAGACAGGTAACGTTCGCCTGGCATCCGCCAAACCTAGATTCGTCTGTCAGACTGCTAGATGGTGAAGCGTGATTCATCACTCCAGAGAACGCGTTTCCACTGCTCCAATGGCGGCGAGCTTTACATCACTCCAGCCGATGCTTGGCATTGCGCATGGAGATCTTAGGCTTGTGTGCAGCTGCTCGGCCATGGAAACCCATTTCATGAAGCTCCCAACGAACACTTCTTATGCTGACGTTGCGTCCAGAGGCAGTTTGGAACTCTGTAGATCCGATGGCAATGCTCCAGATCCTCCGGTGATACAGTCACGCCAAGCTCCTCCGATATCAGCTTGATTGCGTACGGTAGATAGAAATGTCTCCTTTTTCCTCATCTTCTGGTAGGGACAATATTCTCATAATATTTTGTCACAATCTGTTTTCTAGCTGATCCAGTTAATCTTCTAAAGTTTGCACCTTTGTTTCCAGAAGGCCAATTGTGTTGTCTTGTTCGTCCACGTGTCTGCCCTGTATATGCATATCTGACACGAAAGACTCTACTTTCGTTTCAAGCAAATCTGCTTTTTAAACAACAGATTGTAACAGTTTGTTTGTTTTGGTGAGCATTTAGAGCATTTTAGCTATGTTTTCCTGGATATCTTTCAGCTGTTCGATGCTCTCATTTGCATCTCCATGTTGTTCTTTGTCTTTGCCTCGAAAGGAAGCCATGGCTTGTTGGGTTTGAGTCTCTGCGTCACTTTACTCACAGATTGGTTCGCTGTTGTGTATAACTGACCGCTCACTCTCTGCTTGAGGATATATTGATCTAACGATTTTAGAAGCTTAATTTAAACTAAGTTGTCTGGCTTCTACATATAATCATAGTTTTGACGGTACAAAACAGAGCTACTATCTCCCCATGCGTCCTATTGGTACACACATATGAGTCCTTTTTACTATTCAACAACAGGAAAAAAATGTAATCCCTGCCGTTTGAGTAATTATTGACTCAGACTTGTTCTGGAAAAATACATGGCTAATGGTGGCTGATTATGAAAAGGCCAGCATGGCATAACCATCTGAAGCGTCCGAAATGCACACCTCTCACTCCTCTTTTCTCAGTTTTCCAGCCACGCCATTCTATCCATCCTCGACAGACTCCATTTACAATAACACTGAATTATTCAAAAAGCACACACCGCTACCTAACATATCACGTCCTATTAAGGACCCTGGAAATGCTATTATTTCACCTCACTTATGTAATCCCTACGCCGGTGATGAGGAGTGAGATCGCCCCTGGTTATGGGGCTGAGTTGTTCTACATTAGCTGTAAGACGGCAGTCAAGGCGGAGAGTGTGGCATCACCGGAATAATGATTTAAAGAGAAAAGCAGACAGGGCTTATTGAGGTGATGAGAGTGATACCTGCAGGAAGAGAGGAGAGGAGAGGGAACGAGGGACCATCAGGGGAAGACAGTAGGAAGAAAAGAGGAATAGAAGGGAAAGAGGAGGAGGAGCTGTATAGGATGTTGCTACATTCCTTCAGTTCAGCAGAATTCCCCTACTGCATCATCACAACAATTATACTGTAATTCACCTTCCACAATCTATCCTCACAATTCAGCTAATTTGAACCCATGTTGATTTCCTGTCAGACTTTTATTTTCTCCCTTGCTTCTTCTTGCACAACCCTTTTTGGTTCCAAGGACAACCCTTTTAGGTTTCAAGGACAACCCTTTTTGGTTCCAAGGACAACCCTTTTTGGTTCCAGGGATAACCCATTTTGGTTCCATGTAGAAACATTTTGAGTGTGAGAGAGAAATTAACATGTTTACCTGTTTTGTTTAATATTAACAATTATACTTAACAAATAGTAAAGGGATGGTTTCTACACCAGCTGTAACGGCTTTCTTCCTGGGATGAAGGAGAGGACCAAAATGCAGCGCAGTTAGTGTTCAACATGTTTAATAAAACAATAAACAATGAACATTAACAAATAACAAAATAACAAACGTGAAAGCCGAGACAGTCCTATCTGGTGCAGAACACAAACACAGAGACAGGAAACAACCACCCACAATCCCCAACACAAAACAAGCCACCTTTATATGATTCTCAATCAGGGACAACGATTGACAGCTGTCTCTGATTGAGAACCATATTAGGCTGAACACAGAAACAGACGAACTAGACACACAACATAGAATACCCACCCCAACTCACGCCCTGACCAACTAAACACATACAAAACAACAGAAAACAGGTCAGGAACGTGACACCAGCTCTCTCTTTTTGGGTTCCATGTAGAACCCTCTATGGAATGGGTTCTACATGGAACTCAAAAAGGTTCTACCTGGAACCAAAAAAGGGTTCTTCGAAGGGTTATCCTATGGGGATAGCCGAAGAATCCTTTTAGGCTCTAGATTGCACCAATCTTTTCTAGGAGTGTTTGGAATGCGTAAAAAAAGACAAGAGTTGGATGATTAAGCCTCTACTTCACACTGTTTTCCTCTGGTTCAAATGTAGAGTCTCTAATACTTGCCTCCAGTCCAGAGGGTAATTTCCTATCTAGCCTTCAGTCTAAACACTGCCTTTCAGGATGGGTTGCCTCTTATGCTAGCCCACAACTCCCAGAACCCTGACTGAGATGAGACACTTTCCTCCTCTCTTTTGTGTCGGTTGCCTCCATAGTACAGTTCATCTTTGCTTTGAAGCATCCTGGTATCTGTCACATACGTCCCAGCCAGCCCCATCACATCAAAAAGCATTGTGATTTAGCTAGCAGAGAGGCAGATTGGGTTCTGTGGCTCCTCTCCTGGCTAGTTTTCGTGTGTGTGTGTGTGTGTGTGTGTGTGTGTGTGTGTGTGTGTGTGTGTGTGTGTGTGTGTGTGTGTGTGTGTGTGTGTGTGTGTGTGTGTGTGTGTGTGTGTGTGTGTGTGTGTGTGTGTGTGTGTGTGTGTGTGTGTGTGTGAGTGAGTTTTAGTGTGTATTTTAGGCTCTCCCCATTCACTAGCCTCTCCACTCCATGCAGACATCTAACCCATCGCAGTGGGTTTTTTGCTGAGCAAAGCACAGCCAGTCTTACCTGAACTCCCTCTGCCCTTCAATGCTTTCTGCCCCTCCGTTTGTGGAATCGTCTCTCTTTTTTCAATCTCTCTCTATTTAACAGCCCTGATACTGGCGTCATCGGTTTTTGAAAATTTGTTGTGTGGAGGTATTCCAGTATTAGATTAAATCTATCTCCAGCTCTCCCATTCCTCTAACCTTGCCTCCACTCTCCATGTTTCTCTCTCTCTATCACTTACTCTCTCTTTCCCCCTCTCTATTCTAATTTCAAAACAATATCAGTTATAATTATTATCACTATTTCTCTCTCCATTCCATCTATTTTTTCTATTTCATCAAAAAAGCTCAGAGTACTGATGTTGAGGATAATTGTCGCTGAGCACTTGAGGACTTTCCAGTAGTCAGCAGTGAGTTCATTGGTACTGATGACTCACCAGTCTTGAACAAAGCTTTTCTACAATACAGACAGTGGTACATATTAAGCTATCCTACAATACAGGCAGTACTGAACAAATGTATCCTACAATACAGGCAGTACTGAACAAATGTATCCTATAATACAGGCAGTACAGAACAAATGTATCCTACAATAGAGGCAGTACAGAACAAATGTATCCTACAATAGAGGCAGTACTGAACAAATGTATCCTACAATACAGGTAATACTGAACCAATCTATCCTACAATACAGGCAGTACTAAACAAATGTATCCTACAATACAGGCAGTACTGAACAAATGTATCCTACAATACAGGCAGTACTGAACCAAGCTATACTACAATACAGGCAGTACTGCACAAATGTATCCTACAATACAGGCAGTACTGAACAAATGTATCCTACAATACAGGCAGTACTGAACAAATGTATCCTACAATACAGGCAGTACTGAACAAATGTATCCTACAATACAGGCAGTACTGAACAAATGTATCCTATAATACAGGCAGTACTGAACAAATGTATCCTATAATGCAGGCAGTACTGAACAAATGTATACTACAATACAGGCAGTACTGAACCAAGCTATCCTACAGAATAAACAGTGATCCTGACCATAATATAGTATAGACAGACATCCTCCGCATGCTCTCCTATAGCATGGACAGTGATCCTGATCATGCTCTCCTATAGTTTAGACAGTGATCCTGACCATGCTCTCCTATAGTATAGACAGTGATCCTGACCATATTCTCCTATAGTATAGACAGTGATCCTGACCATATTCTCCTATAGTATATACAGTGATCCCGACCATGCTCTCCTATAGTATAGACAGTGATCCTGACCATGCTCTCCTATAGTATAGACAGTGATCCTCACCATGCTCTCCTATAGTATAGACAGTGATCCTCAACATGCCCTCCTATAGTATAGACAGTGATCCTGACCATGCTCTCCTATAGTATAGACAGTGATCCTGACCATGCCCTCCTATAGTATAAACAGTGATCCTGACCATGCTCTCCTATAGTATAGACAGTGATCCTCACCATGCCCTCCTATAGTATAGACAGTGATCCTGACCATGCCCTCCTATAGTATAGACAGTGATCCTGACCATGCTCTCCTATAGTATAGACAGTGATCCTGACCATGCTCTCCTATAGTATAGACAGTGATCCTGACATTACTCCCCTATAGTATAGACAGTGATCCTGACCATGCCCTCCTATAGCATAGACAGTGATCCTGACCATGCCCTCCTATAGTATATACAGTGATCCTGACCATACTCCCCTATAGTATAGACAGTGATCCTGACCATGCCCTCCTATAGTATAGACAGTGATCCTGACCATGCTCTCCTATAGTATAGACAGTGATCCTGACCATGCCCTCCTATAGTATATACAGTTATCCTCAACATGCTTGCATATAGTGTAGACAGTGATCCTCACCATACTCTCCTATCGTATAGACAATCATCCTGACCATGCTCTAATATAGTATAGACAGTGATAATGACCATACTCTAATATAGTATAGACAGTGGTCCTCACCATGCTCTAATATAGTATAGACAATGCTCCTCACCATGCTCTCATATAGTATAGACAGTCATCCTCACCATGCTCTCCTATAGTATAGACAGTCATCCTCACCATGCTCTCCTATAGTATAGACAGTGATCCTCACCATGCTCTCCTATAGTATAGACAGTGATCCTCACCATGCTCTCCTATAGTATAGACAGTCATCCTCAGCATGCTCTCCTATAGTATAGACAGTGATCCTCAACATGCTCGCATATAGTGTAGACAGTGATCCTCACCATACTCTGCTATCGTATAGACAGTCATCCTCACCATGCTCTCCTATAGTATAGACAGTGATCCTCACCATGCTCTCCTATAGTATAGACAGTGATCCTGGCCATGCTCTCCTTTAGTATAGACAGTCATCCTGACCATGCTCTAATATAGTATAGACAGTGATCCTCACCATGCCCTCCTATAGTATAGACAGTTATCCTGGCCATGCTCTCCTATAGTATAGACAGTGATCCTGACCATACTCTCCTATAGTATAGACAGTGATCCTGACCATACTCTCCTATAGTATAGACAGTGATCCTCACCATGCTCTCCTATAGTATAGACAGTGATCCTCAACATGCTTGCATATAGTGTAGACAATGATCCTCACCATACTCTCCTATCGTATAGACAATCATACTGACCATGCTCTAATATAGTATAGACAGTGATAATGACCATACTCTAATATAGTATAGACAGTGATCCTCACCATACTCTCCTATAGTATAGACAGTGATAATGACCATACTCTAATATAGTATAGACAGTGGTCCTCACCATGCTCTAATATAGTATAGACAGTGGTCCTCACCATGCTCTAATATAGTATAGACAGTGATCCTCACCATACTCTGCTATCGTATAGACAGTCATCCTCACCATGCTCTCCTATAGTATAGACAGTGATCCTGACCATGCTCTCCTTTAGTATAGACAGTCATCCTGACCATGCTCTAATATAGTATAGGCAGTGATCCTCACCATGCCCTCCTATAGTATAGACAGTTATCCTGGCCATGCTCTCCTATAGTATAGACAGTGATCCTGACCATACTCTCCTTTAGTATAGACAGTGATCCTCACCATGCTCTCCTATAGTATAGACAGTGATCCTCAACATGCTTGCATATAGTGTAGACAATGATCCTCACCATACTCTCCTATCGTATAGACAATCATACTGACCATGCTCTAATATAGTATAGACAGTGATAATGACCATACTCTAATATAGTATAGACAGTGATCCTCACCATACTCTCCTATAGTATAGACAGTGATAATGACCATACTCTAATATAGTATAGACAGTGGTCCTCACCATGCTCTAATATAGTATAGACAGTGATAATGACCATACTCTAATATAGTATAGACAATGCTCCTCACCATGCTCTCCTATAGTATAGACAGTCATCCTCACCATGCTCTCCTATAGTATAGACAATGCTCCTCACCATGCTCTCCTATAGTATAGACAGTCATCCTCACCATGCTCTCCTATAGTATAGACAATGATCCTGACCATGCTCTCCTATAGTATAGACAATGATCCTCACCATGCTCTCCTATAGTATAGACAGTCATCCTCACCATGCTCTCCTATAGTATAGACAGTCATCCTCACCATACTCTCCTATAGTATAGACAATGCTCCTCACCATGCTCTCCTATAGTTTAGACAGTCATCCTCACCATGCTCTCCTATAGTATAGACAGTCATCCTCACCATGCTCTCCTATAGTATAGACAGTGATCCTGACCATGCTCTCCTATAGTATAGACAGAGATCCTGGACATGCTCTAATATAGTATAGACAGTGATCCTGACCATGCCCTCTTATAGTATAGACAGTGATCCTGACCATCCTCTCCTATAGTATAGACAGTGATCCTGACCATTCTCCCATATAGTATAGACAGTGATCCTGAACATACTCCCATATAGTATAGACAGTGATCCTGACCATACTCTCCTATAGTATAGACAGTGATCCTGACCATGCTCTCCTATATTATAGACAGTGATCCTGACCATGCGTTCCATTAGTATAGACAGTGATTCTGACCATACTCTCCTATAGTATAGACAGTGATCCTGGAAATGCTCTCCTATAGTATAGACAGTGATCCTGACCATACTCTCCTATAGTATAGACAGTGATCCTGACCATGTTCTCCTATAGTATAGACAGTGATCCTGACCATGCGTTCCATTAGTATAGACAGTGATTCTGACCATGCTCTCCTATAGTATAGACAGTGATCCTGGACATGCTCTCCTATAGTATAGACAGTGATCCTGACCATACTCTCCTATAGTATAGACAGTGATCCTGACCATGCTCTCCTATAGTATAGACAGTGATCCTGACCATGCGTTCCATTAGTATAGACAGTGATTCTGACCATGCTCTCCTATAGTATAGACAGTGATCCTGACCATGTTCTCCTATAGTATAGACAGTGATCCTGACCATACTCTCCTATAGTATAGACAGTGATCCTCACCATGCTCTCCTATAGTATAGACAGTGATCCTCAACATGCTCGCATATAGTGTAGACAGTGATCCTCACCATACTCTGCTATCGTATAGACGGTCATCCTGACCATGCTCTAATATAGTGTAGACAGTGATCCTCAACATGCTCTCCTATAGTATAGACAGTGATCCTCACCATGCTCTCCTATAGTATAGACAGTGATCCTCACCATGCTCTCCTATAGTATAGACAGTCATCCTCACCATGCTCTCCTATAGTATAGACAGTGATCCTCAACATGCTCGCATATAGTGTCGACAGTGATCCTCACCATACTCTGCTATCGTATAGACAGTCATCCTGACCATGCTCTAATATAGTATAGACAGTGATCCTCACCATACTCTGCTATCGTATAGACAGTCATCCTGACCATACTCTAAAATAGTATAGACAGTGATCCTCACCATGCTCTCCTATAGTATAGACAGTGATCCTCACCATACTCTGCTATCGTATAGACAGTTATCCTGGCCATGCTCTAATATAGTATAGACAGTTATCCTGGCCATGCTCTCCTTTAGTATAGACAGTGATCCTGACCATCCTCTCCTATAGTATAGACAGTGATCCTAAACCATGCTCTCCTATAGTATAGACAGTGATCCTAAACCATGCTCTCCTATAGTATAGACAGTGATCCTCAACATGCTTGCATATAGTGTAGACAGTGATCCTCACCATACTCTCCTATCGTATAGACAATCATCCTGACCATGCTCTAATATAGTATAGACAATGCTCCTCACCATGCTCTCCTATAGTATAGACAGTCATCCTCACCATGCTCTCCTATAGTATAGACAATGATCCTGACCATGCTCTCCTATAGTATAGACAATGCTCCTCACCATGCTCTCCTATAGTTTAGACAGTCATCCTCACCATGCTCTCCTATAGTATAGACAGTGATCCTCACCATACTCTCCTATAGTATAGACAGTGATCCTGACCATGTTCTCCTATAGTATAGACAGTGATCCTGACCATACTCTCCTATAGTATAGACAGTGATCCTGACCATACTCTCCTATAGTATAGACAGTGATCCTCACCATGCTCTCCTATATTATAGACAGTGATCCTCAACATGCTTGCATATAGTGTAGACAATGATCCTCACCATACTCTCCTATCGTATAGACAATCATACTGACCATGCTCTAATATAGTATAGACAGTGATAATGACCATACTCTAATATAGTATAGACAGTGGTCCTCACCATGCTCTAATATAGTATAGACAGTGATAATGACCATACTCTAATATAGTATAGACAGTGGTCCTCACCATGCTCTAATATACTATAGACAGTGATAATGACCATACTGTCCTATAGTATATACAGTGATCCTGACCATACTCTCCTATAGTATAGACAGTGATCCTCAGAATGCTCTCCTATATTATAGACAGTGATCCTGACCATACTCTCCTATAGTATAGACAGTGATCCTCACAATGCTCTCCTATAGTATAGACAGTGATCCTGACCATACTCTCCTATAGTATATACAGTGATCGTCACCATGCTCTCCTATTGTATAGACAGTGATCCTGACCATACTCTCCTATAGTATAGACAGTGATAATGACCATGCCCTCCTGTAGTATTGACAGTGAGTCTGGCCATACTCTCCTATAGTATATACAGTGATCCTCAACATGCTCTCCTATAGTATAGACAGTGATCCTCAACATGCTCTCCTATAGTATAGACAGTGATTCTCAACATGCTCTCCTATAGTATAGACAGTGATCCTGACCATGCTCTCCTATAGTATATACAGTTATCCTCAGAATGCTCTCCTATATTATAGACAGTGATCCTCACCATGCTCTCCTATAGTATAGACAGTGATCCTCACAATGCTCTCCAATATTATAGACAGTGACCCTCACAATGCTCTCCTATAGTATAGACAGTGATCCTGACCATGCTCTCCTATAGTATATACAGTTATCCTCAGAATGCTCTCCTATAATGTATATACAGTTATCCTCACAATGCTCTCCTATATTATAGACAGTGACCCTCACAATGCTCTCCTATAGTATATACAGTGATTCTCAACATGCTCTCCTATAGTATAGACAGTGACCCTCACAATGCTTTCCTATAGTATAGACAATGATCCTCACCATGCTCTCCTATAGTATAGACAATGATCCTCACCATGCTCTCCTATATCATAGACAGTGATCCTGATCATGCTCTCCTATAGTACAGACAGTGATCCTGACCATGATCTCCTATAGTTTAGACAGTGATCCTCACCATGCTCTCCTATAGTATAGACAATGATCCTCACCATGCTCTCCTATAGTATAGACATTCATCCTCACCATGCTCTCCTATAGTATATACAGCGATCCTGACCATGCTCTCCTATAGTATAGACAGTGCTCCTGACCATGCTCTCCTATAGTATAGATAGTGATCCTGACCATCCTCCCCTATAGTATAGATATTGATCCTGACCATGTGTTACAAGAATTTTGTTCTCAGTTGTTCATAATACCCAATTGAATTAATTACTCAGCCTGAAAACCAGAATTTGTAAGAAACAGGTTGAAATGAATCAGGCGGAGGCCTAGTGTCACCAATACCACCGAAGGTGGCTCTCCTTCCTGTTCGGGTGGCGCTCGGCGGTCGTCGTCGCCGGTCTACTAGCTGCCACTGATCCCTTTTTCCTTTTCGTTTGTTTTTGTCTAATTGTTTTCACCTGTTCCTTGTTGGGGTTTTGGGATGGGTGTTATTTAAGTTCCTTTAGCCCGCTGGTGTTTGTGCGGGCTTGTTGTTATTTGACATATGTGGTGTTTGTGTTCTTTTGGGTTTTTGCTGTCCGGTATTAATAGTAACTATGGTTTTGGGTTTGTTGCACCTGTGTTTTGGGCTTCACCCGTGTTTGCAAACTGGTTACTTGACGCAAGGACATTAAAAGCGTTTTTCCCGTCCACCTTCTGCTCTCTGCGTCTGACTCCACACCCATCACTCTCCAGACGTTACAGAAGCCCGCACCACGATATGGGGTCAGCAGGAGCATCGACCACCCCTCTCCCCACGATGGAGGAGAGAGTCCTTCATCATACGTCCATCCTCCATCGCATCGGATCAGCGATGGATCAAATGATGGAGAGGATGGACCGTTGGGAGAGGAGTGGTCTCCCTACTACCCCACCTACCCTCCCACCAGCAACTCTACCATCTCCTCCAGCGGGATCCGGTGCCAGCGCTCTGCGTATCACGCCTCCGAGGGAGTACGATGGAGCGGCGGCGGGGTGCCAGGGATTCCTGTTACAACTAGAGCTCTACCTGGCCACCGTTCGGCCGGCTCCCTCGGACGAGGAGCGCGTGAGTGTCCTCGTCTCCTGCCTGACGGGTAGAGCCCTGGAGTGGGCCAATGCCGTCTGGAACGGGCCCGACTCAGCGAAGGGCCACTACCCGGGTGAGAGGTTGTTCCATCTCCGGCAGGGGATGAGGAGCGCGCAGGACTTCGCGCTGGAATTCCGGACTTTAGCCGCTGGAGCGGGGTGGAACGACAGGGCCCTAATAGACCATTACAGGTGTAGCCTAAGAGAGGACGTCCGCAGGGAGCTGGCTTGTCGGGACACTACGCTCAGCTTGGATGAGCTGATCAACATGTCCATCCGGCTAGACCATCTGCTGGCTGATCGCGGACGTTCTGAAAGGGTCCTGTCAGTTCCACCTCCTGGCCCTCCCGCTCCTATCCCGATGGAGCTAGGGGGGGCTGCATCTAGGGAGACCGGAGGAGGAGGCTCCTCCTGTACCCATTGTGGCCGGAGAGGGCACACTTCCGGTCGGTGCTGGAGGAGTCCATCTGGGAGTCGAGAGGGCAGGCAGAACACTCCTCGGTCACCCCAGGTGAGTCAGCACCACACTCTCCCAGAGCTTCCTGTTGGTCACATGTTTTTGTTAATTTGTTTTCTGAAAATGTTCCCCTCTCTCCAGCATAAGGCGCTAGTCGATTCAGGCGCAGCTGGGAGTTTTATAGATCGCGGACTCGCTCAGAGGTTGAGGATTCCGTTAGTTAAGGTAGACCCCCCCTTCCCCGTGCACTCCTTAGATAGTCGACCATTAGGGTCAGGGCTGGTCAGGGAGGCCACGATTCCTCTGGAGATGATTACGCAGGGGAATCATAAGGAGCGTATTAGTCTGTTCCTTATCGATTCACCTGCGTTTCCGGTGGTGCTGGGGATTCCCTGGCTGGCTATTCACAATCCTAGGATTTTGTGGAAACAGGGAGCTCTTCAGGGGTGGTCTGATGAGTGTTCAGGCAGGTGTTTAGGAGTTTCCATCGGTGCGACAACGGTGGAGAGTCCAGACCAGGTTTCCACCGTGCGCATTCCTGCTGAGTATGCCGATTTGGCTATCGCCGTCAGTAAAAAGAAGGCGACCCTATTACCACCTCATCGACAGGGGGATTGCGTGATAAACCTCCAGGTAAACGCTGCACTCCCCAGGAGTCACGTGTATCCTTTGTCCCAGGAGGAGACGTTGGCTATGGAGACATATGTCACGGAAGCCCTGGGACAGGGGTACATTCGGCCCTCCATGTCACCCGTCTCCTCGAGTTTCTTTTTCGTGAAGAAAAAGGATGGGGGTTTACGTCCGTGTATTGATTATCGAGGTCTAAATTCCATCACTGTGGGTTTCAGTTATCCACTACCTCTCATCGCTACGGCGGTGGAATCATTTCACGGGGCGCGATTCTTCACGAAACTGGACCTCAGGAGCGCGTATAACCTGGTGCGTATTCGGGAGGGAGATGAGTGGAAAACCGCGTTTAGTACCACATCTGGCCATTATGAGTACCTTGTCATGCCGTACGGGTTAAAGAATGCTCCAGCCATCTTTCAATCCTTTGTTGATGAGATTCTCAGAGACCTGCACGGACAGGGTGTAGTGGTGTATATTGACAACATCTTGATTTACTCCGCTACACGCGCCGCGCATGTGTCTCTGGTACGCAAGGTTCTTGGGCGATTGCTGGAGCATGACCTGTACGTGAAGGCGGAGAAATGTGAGTTTTCCAAACGAGCCGTTTCCTTCCTGGGTTATCGCATTTCCACCTCGGGGGTGGTAATGGAGGGTGACCGCGTTAAGGCCGTGCGTAACTGGCCGACTCCGACCACGGTAAAGGAGGTGCAGCGGTTTTTAGGGTTTGCCAATTACTACCGGAGGTTTATCCGGGGCTTTGGCCAGGTAGCGGCTCCGATTACCTCACTGCTGAAGGGGGGGCCGGTGCGTTTGCAGTGGTCAGCAGAGGCGGACGGAGCTTTCCGTCGTTTGAAGGCGCTGTTCACCGAAGCGCCAGTGTTGGCGCATCCGGACCCTTCCTTGGCATTCATCGTAGAGGTGGACGCATCCGAGGCTGGGGTTGGAACGGTGCTCTCACAGCGCTCGGGTACGTCACCGAAGCTCCGCCCCTGTGCTTTTTTTTCAAAGAAGCTCGGGCCAGCGGAGCGGAATTATGATGTGGGGGATAGGGAGTTGTTGGCCATGGTTAAGGCCCTGAAGGTGTGGAGACACTGGCTTGAGGGGGCTAAGCACCCTTTCCTCATCTGGACTGACCACCGTAACCTGGAGTATATCCGATCAGCTAGGAGACTGAATCCTCGTCAGGCAAGGTGGGCCATGTATTTCACCCGATTTCGTTTTACAATCTCGTATCGACCAGGTTCCCTCAATGCTAAGGCCGACACGCTGTCCCGCCTATATGACACTGATGACCGGTCCATCGATCCTACTTCCATCATTCCGGCTGCCAAGCTGGTAGCACCGGTAGTATGGGAGGTGGACGCGGACATCGAGTGGGCACTACGGGAGGAACCTGCGCCACCACAGTGCCCGGAGGGTCGTAGGTACGTGCCGCTCGCTGTTCGTGATCAATTGATTCGGTGGGCTCATAGTCTACCCTCGTCAGGTCACCCGGGTATTTCGAGGACGGTGCGAGGTCTTAGAGGGAAGTACTGGTGGCCTACCTTGTTGAGAGACGTGCGCTTCTATGTCTCCTCCTGTTCGGTGTGCGCCCAGAGTAAGGCTCCTAGGCACTTGCCACGGGGGAAATTACAACCCCTCCCCGTTCCACAACGGCCGTGGTCCCATCTATCGGTGGATTTTCTTACGGATCTTCCCCTGTCTCAGGGGAATACAACGATCCTGGTCGTTGTGGATCGGTTCTCGAAGTCCTGCCGTCTTATCCCTTTGCCCGGTCTCCCTACGGCCCTACAGACTGCGGAGGCACTTTTCACCCATGTCTTCCGGCACTACGGGGTGCCCGAGGATATCGTTTCTGATCGGTGTCCCCAGTTTACGTCACGAGTATGGAAGGCGTTTATGGAGCGTCTGGGGGTCTCGGTCAGCCTGACCTCGGGGTATCACCCGGAGAGTAATGGGCAGGTGGAAAGAGTGAACCAGGAGGTGGGTAGGTTTCTGAGGTCGTATTGCCAGGACCGGCCAGGGGAGTGGGCGAGATACATCCCCTGGGCTGAAATGGCCCAGAACTCACTAAGCCACTCCTCTACTAACATGTCACCGTTTGAGTGTGTGTTGGGGTACCAGCCGGTTCTGGCACCATGGCATCAGAGCCAGACTGAGGCTCCTGCGGTGGAGGAGTGGGTGCAGCGCTCTAAGGAGACCTGGAAAGCCGTCCAGGAGTCATTGTGTCAGGCGAGTGGACGGCAGAAGAGGAGCGCTGACCGTCACCGCAGTGAGGCCCCCGTGTTTGCACCGGGGGACAGGGTCTGGCTCTCGAACCGAAACCTGCCCCTCAGCCTGCCCTGCCGGAAGCTGGGTCCGCAGTGTGTAGGCCCATTTAAAGTCCTGAGGAGAATAAACGAGGTGTGTTATCGATTGTTACTCCCTTCGTATTATCGTATTAACCCCTCGTTTCATGTGTCTCTCCTCAGGCCGGTGGTAGCTGGTCCCATGCAGGAAGGTGGGGTTCCGGAGGTCACTCCGCCCCCTCTGGACATCGAGGGGTCCCCGGTGAGGGGCCTGCAGTACCTCGTGGACTGGGAGGGGTACGGGCCGGAGGAGAGGTGCTGGGTCCCGGTGGGGGATATATTGGATCCACTATGCTAAGGGAGTGTCATCGCCTCCATCCGGATCGCCCTGCGCCTCGCCCTCCGGGTCGTCCCCGAGGCCGGTGTCGGCGCGCTGCGGGAGCCGCGCGTCAGGGGGGGGTACTGTCACGAATACCACCGAAGGTGGCTCCCCTTCCTGTTCGGGTGGCGCTCGGCGGTCGTCGTCGCCGGTCTACTAGCTGCCACCGATCCCTTTTTCCTTTTCGTTTGTTTTTGTCTAATTGTTTTCACCTGTTCCTTGTTGGGGTTTTGGGATGGGTGTTATTTAAGTTCGTTTAGCCCGCTGGTGTTTGTACGGGCTTGTTGTTATTTGACGTATGTGGTGTTTGTGTTCTTTTGGGTTTTCGCTGTCCGGTATTAATAGTAACTATGGTTTTGGGTTTGTTGCACCTGTGTTTTGGGCTTCACCCGTGTTTGTAAACTGGTTACTTGACGCAAGGACATTAAAAGCGTTTTTCCCGTCCACCTTCTGCTCTCTGCGTCTGAGTCCACACCCATCACTCTCCAGACGTTACACCCAGCTACAATTGTCAGGAATGTTTATTTAGAGAGCTCTGCTTATCATTTCCGGTAAATTGGTCTATATACCTCACATTTCGTCATAAACGTCCCTCCTCCTTTCAGATACAATGGCAACATAGTTCACAAGTCTTCTTCTCATACATTGTCCGCCACCTGTTATACAATCTGCTACCAGCCCAAGGTCTCTCCCCTCCCTGGGTGGGGAGACTTCTATCCCTGTTATCAGTTTCACAGTGGTCACAAGTTGTCTGCCACAGTTCCTTGCCTACCAACAGTCCCTCTTTCTTATGGACAAACATGATTCATCAGACAGGATATAATTCTGTTCGTTATAATTCTACGTTAAATGTATACATAATTTAGTCATTATTCATAAAATTCCCATAACACTCCACACTTTGACTAAATATTATAGACACAAGCACACGTCTATTTTTATTAGATAACAATCCAGACTTTGACTAAATATTAAAAATCTCACCTCAATTTTTATTAGAGATACCTATTGTTATCCAAAATCAACCACACAAAAACCAATATATGTATTTACAATGACTGTTTTAGGCCTACATCAGAATCATAACTCTTCTTATCAGGATTTTCATTATAATCTTCATCAAAAAACAGTCTAAACATCAACACAAGAAAAAAACCTAAACATTAAAAATGGTCTCATGTAACATAGGCTCCTCATAAGTGAAGGAGCCGAGTCCATCTACTAGGTCTGGGGTCATGTATTCATCATTCCAGTGGTCAGAGCTCGGAATCGGTCCGTATCTCACCATCTGTTGCGTCATCGATTTCTCCAGAGTCCTGGAAATGAAACCTTTCACACCCAGAATCAAACAGCATTCACACGGAACCAAAACACTCATACAGGTGAAAGTGGCCCACAACACAGTGATTATGACAATTTTCCATTTCCCAAACATACTGTCAAATCCATTTGTAAGAGAATTATCCACCCCAGAGTTCTCTGCCAGAGCCTTGGTCTGGAGCTGTGTTATTTAAAAAATAAACATACAGCAATGAATCCCAATCATTCTACATACCCCGCCCTTTTCTGCCAATTTACAATTTACACATGAGAGTCAGTCTATTTTACCAGTTCATGAGGGAGGTGGCGGATAATTGGTCAGAGAACCCCTTTACTGCATCCCCAGTCTCATTCACGAATCTCTGTTGCTTATAATAGATGTCATTAATCCAATCCACATTTTTATTTATTGTCCAATATAATGTAGTGGTTAAGTCTTCACCTTTGATCCATAGCCTTTTATTAATCTGTAACTTCCCTGAGGATGCCAATAGCATCCATCTAAACTCCCATCCTGGTCAAAACTCCTCCTGTGCCTACTTTAGCCTCCTATAACTGGCCTCTGATGACTAACTCGAACTGGTTGGACCAATAACCCCGGGGCACAAGTTCCTGACCACCCTTTTTGGTAGTTTCTGTCGTATGCGTCCTTTGCTGGTACGAACCCACCCTACATCAGTTATAGGTGCTGTGAGGTTAAGAATTGTCTCCTGTACTTCCAAACCTAAGTCCGTCACATAACGATTACCTTTCAGCTATTCAAATCATCTAAGTTCTCGGTGCCATTCTTGTATCTTTAACACTGGCACTCATCAGAAGTTAAAGTGAACCGAGGTGGGTTGGCCGAGTACTTCAATCTGGCCATCCCAATCCCTGTACAGTTATTTGCTTTCCTAGGGAATTGTTTAATGTTTACCTTAAATCCTACATCTTGATCTTCTTTGACTCCTTATTTTGTTAGTCACTCATCAGTGAATTATATAGTTTATCTTTTACTTCTTATTAATGACAATGGCGTCATATAATTAGTACCGACAGGTGGTGGATTTGGATGTATCAGAAAGGTTTCAAAGACTAGGATGCAGCTCAGAGCCCCTACTCTTCCCAAAAACCGCCAACCCTCTCCTGCCCTTAGTCGGTCTGATAGGTACCACCCCATACTCATACTTCTAGGAGCACACACAGTGATGACCGGTCGGGATAGGAAATCTTAGTTTAAGGAGGTAACCCCCGGACCCTGTTGGTTCTCGGTTCTTCTCCTAACTCTATGTGTGATCAGCAGTGCTTATATGGGTACATACCTTCTTGCAGTGGGTAACGTGGACCCAAGTGACTCTCTCAGCTATTCTAATGGCAAAGGCGGTGGTTTAACAGAACCTGGTATGGGTCTTTCCAACGGGGCTGCTTCCCGTCTATTCTCCTCAGGGACTGGATCCACGCCCAGTCTCCTGGTTGGATTGAGTGAATCACCTTCTCCTGTCATTCACCTGTTGGACACAAAATCTTGGACATACGGGTTTGGTTACCAGAAAGTCTTCTCATGGGTTCTGCTAGTATATCTTCAACTTCTATGTCTACTTGTCATTTTATTTGTTCTACCTGATTAGCTAAAATGTCATCCATTATTTAAAGACATATATCCTAGTAAACCAACTCTAGGGATAATATCTTGACCTAATATTTTAGCTTATTTGTTACAATTTATTTTAATTTTTATTAGTAGTTCATTATCACATAGGCCACTAGGCCACAACATCTTTCCTATCCTACCTAGGCCACTGGGCCATCAATAGGCCACTAGGCCCTCATCCCTCCGGTTGATACCTGGCTCCGCCCATGTATCAATCTTGCTGCATCTAAACAATGACTTAGGTAAAATAGAGAGGTTCCCTTTGTGCCAAATTCCTCTTTTGTCAACGGCCCCCATCTTAACCCATCTAGTAACTTCCTTAACTGTGGCTCGAAGCTGACTTTCCTTCAGTAATTCTGTGTCTATACTAACTTCCTCCTTCAAGTGAGAATCTGTGTGTGTGGGTGTGGCTTTCCGCCAGCCCTTTTTGCTTCCTCTTCTGACGTTCTGTTCCCAATGCTGACGTAGTCAGTGTCTAATGTGTGTAATGGGTTTCTCCGCCGTGGTGACCATACCCCTGTTTCTCCACTGAGCTGCAAATACATGGACGGTGTTAAAAGCATAAGCACTATCCGTATGTATGTTAATGCGTTTACCCTTTCCCAATTCATAAGCCCTAGTGAGGGCGACAATTTCAGCTTGCTGAGCAGAGTATTTTTTTTTTTAATGCTTCAGCTTCCAACACCTTAGTGAGAGTCACTATTGCATAACCAGTGGCATTTGAGCCATCTGGGTTCTTTCTAGAGGACCCATCCACAAACATAGTTATTTCTGCATCAGGCAAAGGCAAATCAGTTAGATCTGGTCTAGGGAGAACAACTTTCTCAGTTTCCGCTACACAGTCATGGGGGCACCCATCAGTGGCTATGGGGATCAAAGTGGAGGGGTTTAAGGTAGTACACCATTCAATTGTTAGATTCGGCATGCTCAACAGAATTATCATACCGGACAAATTTCTCGCTGGTGACATGTAAGCCATCTTATGTTCCAATAATAAAATCGATACGGCATGCGGTACCCTTCACGTCAATTCATGATACAGTACTAGAGAGGCTGAATCCTCCACAGCCCGTGCGGCAGCCACCACAGTCTGTAAACATAGTGGCATGGCTTGGGCTACTTCATCTAAAAGGGAGGAGTAGAAAGCCATAGGCTTGCTTTTCCCCCCGTGTTCCTGAGTTAGTACTGACGTCCTGAACCCCTCCCTACAGTCTCCTGTCTGGGTGAAGGGACCATCATATCTGGGGAAACCCTAGAACAGAGCTAGATGTCAATAACTTTTTTATGTCTACAAACTGTTTCTCAGCTTCCTCCGTCCACTCGATCTTATATTTTGCTGCCATAGCTTTACCATAAATCAACTCACTAAGTTGTTCTGTATGCAAGGAAAAGTATGGTACCCATGCTCGACAATAGTTCATCATTCCAAGTACCCTAAATTATTCTGGATCAACACAGATGCCATATATCCCTGTCAACTTTCTACTTATTTAAATAAAAAAATTATAATGATTAAATAAAGCCAAAACGAATGCTAAACATAGCATATGTTTTCTGTAATAATGAAATCTCTCCTTCGGGAGTCCACTGTATTTTATCTAACATTAACCTGGGTTAATCTTAAATCAGTCTCATCAATAATTTTATATATGTTGCATAGTATGGGATCCATTATCTACAGTAATTTACCATCCCTAAGAACGGCAACATATTCATTTTCATAATACATTTTTTTGCTTATAAAATCACTATTTATCCATCTCAGTCTATTTTCCTGCCCTATTTGCTTAAAATATGTCCTGTCCAACCCTCAAAGGACCATATCCTCTCCCATTTTAACACAACTTTCCTTATCCATTTCACGAGTTACCTTGAAATCAGTATTGCAAATTACCTTAAATTCTCCATCCAAATAGCTTTCCCATGAGGCTGATCAGACCACAAATGAAAGCTACGATAGAGATCATAAGTCATTCTACCCCTTCAAAGAAGTGTTTCTTACTCTGTTAGACACATTCATTAAAACTTCTAATATTCCATATGTATGTTTACCCCTTTAAAATAATAGTCACTCAACCTACAATTCACTTTACTGACCTGACCAGGTTCCACATAATGGAAACAGATTATAATGTTTGAATACAAGAACTTTCTGTTCCCATTCACTGATGTTACCTAAACAATCAAACCAAGAATCAATCACCAGAAACTATCACGAAACTTTTACGATTCAACTATTCAGACCTGAATCTCTTACAGCCAAATACAGTATATCCCAGTGAGCGCCACCAACCAGTGATGCCCACCTAGCAACTTTGTTGCTAGATTTAACAATTTTCAGACTACCCTGACAAATTTAGCTACTTTTAAAAATGTATATGGAACTTTTAGCAACTTTTGAAAAGTGTCTCAAAGCTATAATGCACGCATTTTCCCTCTAAATGACACAAACAATTTTCTCTGTCACACCCTCAGTCACAACATCATTGCCTGGCTGCAAAAGTGCATTGTGAGCGACGTCAGCAGCAGGCGCTCAGCCCGTGCCCAGGCAGCAGCAATTTCAGCGAATTGCAAATCATTATTGGCTGACTGCAGCAGCAGTTCTACGGGTTCGACAAGCCAAACCCAATTAATATCGTTGGTCACGAATGTTTGATCTTGAACAGAACTTACAACATCAATCAACATCTCCCAATCAAAATTGTACTGCCAGAAGTACAGAAAAGAGTGTGAGTCTGTCCCTTAACAACTATCAAATCAATTTGTGTACCGTTATTGTGTATTCTACGTAATGACACAGTTTTACTTATCACGCAATGATATCACAACGTCATTTAGCAACAACTCAACCTGCCTCCAGCACTTACCCTGAAAATTAGTCGGCAACACTGCAACCAACTCTCTTATTCCTGCCTCTAGGCAAAAAAATATACCCCCTACTCAAACTGAGTTCTGTTTTAGTTCTATCGTAAGAGTAAAACCAAACGTTCCAACTCTCTCTACTCCAAAACGTAAAAGTACCAGGTACTTCGCTAAGTTTATAACGTATGTCAGTCAATCCATAAGAATAAAAACATTTCGATGGACACAACTCTATTGTAATTATCTCTCCGTTATAATTTAGAATTCATTGGATTTAGGCAACTGTCTCTTCTATGATTCAGTCATTTAAATACGATTCCATTCCCAATATGTTATTCCAGCGGACCATTTAGGTAAGACAACTTTGTCCATTGAAATCGACTCGCTATTATTTAGAATGGATGAGTCTTTCAATTTAACCAAAACAAGCTATTCAAACGTTCAATTTATATTTTATCCAAACACTAGCGACCGTATCTTTTCCAGGCAAAACATATCAATATTTGATTCACAACCCGAATTAATTTTAGTCTATTGGTGCATAGTCTGAGATGCGAACCCGAGTCTCCCGTGTTGTAGGCAAGAGTTCTAACACTGCACCACCAACACTATTGAAATGATGAAAACTCCTTGCCAATAACCCTATTTATAATTGTCTAATTAGTCGTAAAATCAGTCAAGTTCTACCGAGACAATTCCCAGAAACTTGCCCTAATTTTAAGGTCCAAACGTTTCTCCAACGAAGATTCTCCTTACTCTCTCTCTCTTCCTTTCCTCTCTTGACTTTTTTTTTTTTACTCGGTCACAATGTTTACAGGGAGCCTTACACTCCCAGGCGACATGTCCTGTCTCATCTATAATTAAAACCTTAGACACTCTCGGTTATTATGTCCTGTTTTGTTACAATATTTACACGGTGCCTCACAATCCCTGGCAAAGTGCCCGCTCTGGCTACAATTATAACATGTATCATTATTTCTATCTGTCCCCTTTCCTCCCTTGCTGGAAGGTTTCCATCCTTTTTTTGTCATTGTTTCTCTATCTCTTATGTATCTACTTTTGTGATCTATGTGTGTGCCTTTTTTACCGTTATCCAATTGCTATAGTTTTGTCCTGCACAATCTATGTGTGTGTTTCTTTATGCTCACAATCTATGTGTATGTATTTCTATGATCTATTCGTACACTCTATGTGTATGTGCTAACCTGTGTGTTTCTTCTTTCTGGAAACTTTATCTATAGAGGTGTCTTTCGATTGGATATTAGATCTCACCCGTTTACAATTATAAGCTATTTTCCAAGGGTCGTAAGCCCTAGTTAACGGCCTATTTGTTCCTTGGGACTTTTGACGTTAATAGCTCGTATCTCACATCCCTATATTAGGTTTCTATCACAGAACTGCCAATATACCCTGAATCAGGTTTTGAATATTAGCTAGTTTACTCTGGTACTGCAGATACCCTAAGTCGTTTCGGACCTAAGTCGCTGAGGACTTCTTCTCTCCTAGGTGGCTCTAAACCCGATTCCTATCTTCCAATTGTATAGATACTTCATTCCCTTTAAAACTTTTCTCTACACAAAATTCTAAAGATAGGTCACCAGGTAAGAATGCCTACTTCTAGACTTCCAAAGATCAATATCCAAACCATACAAGAATCATAATAAATATTTATCTAAATGCAGTCTGAATGTCAATTCCCAAAAATGTGTAAATAAAGATTACTGACCTTCTCTTGTAGACTGGGAAAAGCAATGTATGTTGGATCTCGTCACCACCTCTGTCGTGTACCAGTTCGCAACTGGCCTGAAATTAACCCTCAACTCAGAGGTCAGATCTTTGTCTTACGGATCTTAGATCCGCCCGTGCACGGTTTTCAGCAGTTCCCTGGGACGACAGAGGCAGATATTGAGTTCCGGCTTCAAAGTACCAATTGTTACAAGAATTTTGTTCTCAGTTGTTCTTAATACCCAATTGAATTAATTACTCAGCCTGAAACCCAGAATTTGTAAGAAACTGGTTGAAATGAATCAGGCGGAGGCCCAGCTACAATTGTCAGGAATGTTTATTTAGAGAGCTCTGCTTATCATTTCCGGTACATTGGTCTATATACCTCACATTTCGTCATAAACGTCCCTCCTTTCAGATACAATGGCAACATAGTTCACAAGTCTTCTTCTCATACATTGTCCGCCACCTGTTATACAATCTGCTACCAGCCCAAGGTCTCTCCCCTCCCTGGGTGGGGAGACTTCTATCCCTGTTATCAGTTTCACAGTGGTCACAAGTTGTCTGCCACAGTTCCTTGCCTACCAACAGTCCCTCTTTCTTATGAACAAACATGATTCATCAGACAGGATATAATTCTGTTCGTTATAATTCTACGTTAAATGTATACATAATTTAGTCATTATTCATAAAATTCCCATAACACCATGCTCTCCTATAGTGATCCTGACCATGCTCTCCTATAGTATAGACAGTGATCCTGAACATGCTGTCCTATAGTATAGACAGTGATCCTGACCATGCTGTCATATAGTATAGACAGTGATCCTGACCATACTCTCCTATAGTATAGACATTGATCCTGACCATGATGTCATATAGTATAGACAGTGATCCTGACCATGCTGTCCTATAGTATAGACAGTGATCCTGACCATGATGTCATATAGTATAGACAGTGATCATGACCATGATGTCATATAGTATAGACAGTGATCCTGACCATGATGTCATATAGTATAGACAGTGATCCTGACCATACTCTCATATAGTATAGACAGTGATACTGACCATGATGTCCTATAGTATAGACAGTGATCCTGACCATGCTCTCCCATAGTATAGACTGCGATCCTGACCATACTCTCATATAGTATAGACAGTGATCCTGCCAATGCCCTGCTATAGTATAGACAGTGATACTGACCACACACTCCTATTGTATAGACAGTGATCCTGATCATGCCCTCCTATTGTATAGACAGTGATCCTGAACATGCCCTCCTATAGTATAGACAGTGATACTGACCATACACTCCTATTGTATAGACAGTGATCCTGACCATGCCCTCCTATAGTATAGACAGTGATCCTGACCATGCACTCATATAGTATAGACAGTGATCCTGACCATGCACTCATATAGTATAGACAGTGATCCTGAACATGCTGTCCTATAGTATAGACAGTGATCCTGACCATGCTCTCCTATAGTATAGACAGTGATCCTGACCATGCACTCATATAGTATAGACAGTGATCCTGACCATGCACTCATATAGTATAGACAGTGATCCTGACCATGCTGTTCTATAGTATAGACAGTGATCCTGACCATTCTTTCCTATAGTATAGACAGTGATCCTGACCATGCTGTTCTATAGTATAGACAGTGATCCTGACCATACTCTCCTATAGTATAGACAGTGATCCTGAACACGCTGTCCTATAGTATAGACAGTGATCCTGAACACGCTGTCCTATAGTATAGACAGTGATCCTGAACACGCTGTCCTATAGTATAGACAGTGATCCTGAACATGCTCTCCTATAATATAGACAGTGATCCTGACCATACTCTCCTATAGTATAGACAGTGATTCTGACCATGCCCTCCTATAGTATAGACAGTGATCCTGACCATGCTGTCCTATAGTATAGACATTGATCCTGACCATGATGTCATATAGTATAGACAGTGATCCTGACCATGCTGTCCTATAGTATAGACAGTGATCCTGACCATGATGTCATATAGTATAGACAGTGATCATGACCATGATGTCATATAGTATAGACAGTGATCCTGACCATGATGTCATATAGTATAGACAGTGATCCTGACCATACTCTCATATAGTATAGACAGTGATACTGACCATACTCTCCTATAGTATAGACAGTGATCCTGACCATGCTCTCCTATAGTATAGACAGTGATCCTGACCATGATGTCCTATAGAATAGACAGTGATCCTGACCATGCTCTCCCATAGTATAGACTGCGATCCTGACCATACTCTCCTATAGTATAGACAGTGATACTGACCATACTCTCCTATAGTATAGACAGTGATCCTGACCATGCTCTCCCATAGTATAGACTGTGATCCTGACCATACTCTCATATAGTATAGCCAGTGATCCTGACCATGCTCTCCCATAGTATAGACTGTGATCCTGACCATACTCTCATATAGTATAGACAGTGATCCTGACCATGATGTCCTATAGTATAGACAGTGATCCTGACCATGCTCTCCCATAGTATAGACTGCGATCCTGACCATACTCTCATATAGTATAGACAGTGATACTGACCATGCTCTCCTATTGTATAGACAGTGATCCTGACCATGATGTCCTATAGTATAGACAGTGATCCTGCCAATGCCCTGCTATAGTATAGACAGTGATACTGACCACACACTCCTATTGTATAGACAGTGATCCTGATCATGCCCTCCTATTGTATAGACAGTGATCCTGAACATGCCCTCCTATAGTATAGACAGTGATACTGACCATACACTCCTATTGTATAGACAGTGATCCTGACCATGCCCTCCTATAGTATAGACAGTGATCCTGACCATGCACTCATATAGTATAGACAGTGATCCTGACCATGCACTCATATAGTATAGACAGTGATCCTGAACATGCTGTCCTATAGTATAGACAGTGATCCTGACCATGCCCTCCTATAGTATAGACAGTGATCCTGACCATGCACTCATATAGTATAGACAGTGATCCTGACCATGCACTCATATAGTATAGACAGTGATCCTGACCATGCTGTTCTATAGTATAGACAGTGATCCTGACCATTCTTTCCTATAGTATAGACAGTGATCCTGACCATGCTGTTCTATAGTATAGACAGTGATCCTGACCATACTCTCCTATAGTATAGACAGTGATCCTGAACACGCTGTCCTATAGTATAGACAGTGATCCTGAACACGCTGTCCTATAGTATAGACAGTGATCCTGAACACGCTGTCCTATAGTATAGACAGTGATCCTGAACATGCTCTCCTATAGTATAGACAGTGATCCTGACCATACTCTCCTATAGTATAGACAGTGATTCTGACCATGCTGTCATATAGTATAGACAGTGATCCTGACCATGCTCTCCTATAGTATAGACAGTGATCCTGACCATACTCTCCTATAGTATAGACAGTGATCCTGAACACGCTGTCCTATAGTATAGACAGTGATCCTGACCATGCTCTCCTATAGTATAGACAGTGATCCTGAACACGCTGTCCTATAGTATAGACAGTGATCCTGACCATGCTCTCCTATAGTATAGACAGTGATCCTGAACACGCTGTCCTATAGTATAGACCGTGATCCGGCCTACTCTCTCCTATAGTATAGACAGTGATCCTGACCATGCTCTCCTATAGTATAGACAGTGATCCTGACCATGCCCTCCTATAGTATAGACAGTGATACTGACCATGCTCTAATATAGTATAGACAGTGATCCTGACCATGCCCTCCTATAGTATAGACAGTGATCCTCACCATGCTCTCCTATAGTTTAGACAGTGATCCTGACCATAACCTCCTATAGTATAGACAGTGATCCTGACCATGCCCTCCTATAGTATAGACAGTGATCCTGACCATGCTCTCCTATAGTATAGACAGTGATCCTGACCATGCCCTCCTATAGTATAGACAGTGATCCTGACCATGCCCTCCTATAGTATAGACAGTGATCCTGACCATGCCCTCCTATAGTATAGACAGTGATCCTGACCATGCTCTCCTATAGTATAGACAGTGATCCTGGCCATGCCCTCCTATAGTATAGACAAATATCCTGACCATGCTCTCCTATAGTATAGACAGTGATCCTGACCATGCCCTCCTATAGTATAGACAAATATCCTGACCATGCTCTCCTAATGTATAGACAGTGATCCTGACCATGGCCTCCTATAGTATAGACAGTGATCCTGAACATGCTCTCCTATAGTATAGACAGTGATCCTGACCTTGCTCTCCTATAGTATAGACAGTGACCCTGACCATGCCCTCCTATAGTATAGACAGTGATCCTGACCATGCCCTCCTATAGTATAGACAGTGATCCTGACCTTGCTCTCCTATAGTATAGACAGTGATCCTGACCATGCTCTCCTATAGTATAGACAGTGATCCTGAACACGCTGTCCTATAGTATAGACAGTGATCCTGGACACGCTGTCCTATAGTATAGACAGTGATCCTGAACATGCTGTCCTATAGTATAGACAGTGATCCTGACCATACTCTCCTATAGTATAGACAGTGATCCTGACCATGCTGTCATATAGTATAGACAGTGATCCTGACCATGCTCTCCTATAGTATAGACAGTGATCCTGAACACGCTGTCCTATAGTAGAGACAGTGATCCTGAACATGCTGTCCTATAGTATAGACAGTGATCCTGACCATACTCTCCTATAGAATAGACAGTGATCCTGAACACGCTGTCCTATAGTATAGACAGTGATCCTGACCATGCTCTCCTATAGTATAGACAGTGATCCTGAACACGCTGTCCTATAGTATAGACAGTGATCCTGACCATGCTCTCATATAGTATAGACAGTGATCCTGAACATGCTGTCCTATAGTATAGACAGTGATCCTGACCATACTCTCCTATAGTATAGACAGTGATCCTGAACACGCTGTCCTATAGTATAGACAGTGATCCTGACCATGCTCTCCTATAGTATAGACAGTGATCCTGACCATGCTCTCCTATAGTATAGACAGTGATCCTGACCATGCCCTCCTTTAGTAAAGACTGTGATCCTGACCATGCTCTCCTATAGTATAGACAGTGATCCTGACCATGCCCTCCTATAGTAAAGACTGTGATCCTGACCATGCTCTCCTATAGTATAGGCAGTGATCCTCACCATACTCTCCTATAGTATAGACAGTGATCCTGACCATGCTCTCCTATAGTATAGACAGTGATCCTGACCTTGCCCTCCTATAGTAAAGACTGTGATCCTGACCATGCTCTCCTATAGTATAGACAGTGATCCTGACCATGCTCTCCTATAGTATAGACAGTGATCCTGACCATGCCCTCCTATATTATAGACAAATATCCTGACCATGCTCTCCTGTAGTATAGACAGTGATCCTGACCATACTCTCCTATAGTATAGACAGTGATCCTGACCATGTTCTAATTTAGTATAGCCAGTGATCCTGACCATGCTCCCCTATAGTATAGACAGTGCTCCTCACCATACTCTCCTATAGTATAGACAGTGATCCTGACCATGCTATAATTTAGTATAGCCAGTGATCCTGACCATGCTCTCCTATAGTATAGAGAGTGCTCCTGACCATACTCTCCTATAGTATAGACAGTGATCCTCACCATGATCTCCTATAGTATAGACAGTGATCCTGACCATACTCTCCTATAGTATAGACAGTGATCCTGACCATGCTCTAATTTTTGTATAGCCAGTGATCCTGACCATGCTCTCCTATAGTATAGACAGTGATCCTGACCATGTTCTAATTTAGTATAGCCAGTGATCCTGACCATGCTCTCCTATAGTATAGACAGTGCTCCTGACAATGCCATCCTTTAGTATAGACAGTGATCCTTACCATGCAATCCTATAGTATAGATAGGGATCCCGACCATGCTCTCCTATAGTATAGACAGTGATCCTGATCATACTCTCCTATAGTATTGACAGTTATCCTGACCATGCTCTAATATAGTATAGACAGTGATCCTGACCATGCCCTCCTATATTATAGACAGTGATCCTGACCATGCACTCATATAGTATAGACAGTGATTCTGACCATGCTCTCCTATAGTATAGACAGTGATCCTGATCATACTCTCCTATAGTATTGACAGTGATTCTGACCATGCCCTCCTATCGTATAGACAGTCATCCTCAACATGGTCTCCTATAGTATAGACAGTCATCCTGACCATGCTCTCCTATAGTATAGACAGTGATCCTGACCATAACCTCCTATAGTATAGACAGTGATCCTCAACATGGTCTCCTATAGTATAGACAGTGATCCTGACCATGCCCTCCTATAGTATAGACAGTGATCCTACCATACTCTCCTATAGTATAGACAGTGATCCTGACCATGCCCTCCTATAGTATAGACAGTGATCCTGACCATGCCCTCCTATAGTATAGACAGTGATCCTGACCATGCCCTCCTATAGTATAGACAGTGATAATGACCATTCTCTCCTATAGTATAGACAGTGATCCAGACCATTCTCTCCTATAGTATAGACAGTGATCCTGACCATTCTCTCCTATAGTATAGACAAATATCCTGACCATGCTCTCCTATAGTATAGACAGTGATCCTTACCAAGCCCTCCTATAGTATAGACATTGATCCTCACAATGCTCTCCTATAGTATAGACAGTGATCCTGACCATTCTCTCCTATAGTATAGACAGTGATCCTGACAATGCCATCCTATAGTATAGACAGTGATCCTGACCATGCAATCCTATAGTATAGATAGGGATCCCGACCATGCTCTCCTATAGTATTGACAGTGATCCTGACCATGCTCTAATATAGTATAGACAGTGATCCTGATCATACTCTCCTATAGTATTGACAGTGATCCTGAACATGCTCTAATACAGTATAGACAGTGATCCTGATCATACTCTCCTATAGTATAGACAGTGATCCTGACCATGCTCTAATATAGTATAGACAGTGATCCTGACCATGGCCTCCTATAGTATAGACAGTGATCCTGACCATGGCCTCCTATAGTATAGACAGTGATCCTGACCATGGCCTCCTATAGTATAGACAGTGATCCTGACCATGGCCTCCTATAGTATAGACAGTGATCCTGACCATGCTCTCCTATAGTATAGACAGTGATCCTGACCATGCTCTCCCATAGTATAGACAGTGATCCTGACCATGCCGTCCTATAGTATAGACAGTGATCCTGACCATGCCCTCCTATAGTATAGACAGTGATCCTGACCATGCTCTCCTATAGTATAGACAGTGATCCTGGCCATGCCCTCCTATAGTATAGACAAATATCCTGACCATGCTCTCCTATAGTATAGACAGTGATCCTGGCCATGCCCTCCTATAGTATAGACAAATATCCTGACCATGCTCTCCTATAGTATAGACAGTGATCCTGACCATGCCCTCCTAATGTATAGACAGTGATCCTGACCATCCTCTCCTATAGTATAGACAGTGATCCTGACAATGCCATCCTATAGTATAGACAGTGATCCTGACCATGCCCTCCTATAGTATAGACAGGGATCCTGACCATGCTCTCCTATAGTATAGACAGTGATCCTGACCATACTCTCCTGTAGTATAGACAGTGAACCTCACCATAACCTCCTATAGTATAGACAGTGATCCTGACCATGCTCTCCTATAGTATAGACAGTGATCCTGACCATACTCTCCTGTAGTATAGACAGTGATCTTCACCATAACCTCCTATAGTATAGACAGTGATCCTGACCATGCCCTCCTATATTATAGACAGTGATCCTGACCATGCACTCATATAGTATAGACAGTGATTCTGACCATGCTCTCCTATAGTATAGACAGTGATCCTGATCATACTCTCCTATAGTATTGACAGTGATTCTGACCATGCCCTCCTATCGTATAGACAGTGATCCTGACCATGCTCTCCCATAGTATAGACAGTGATCCTGACCATGCCCTCCTATAGTATAGACAGTGATCCTGACCATGCCCTCCTATAGTATAGACAGTGATCCTGACCATGCCCTCCTATAGTATAGACAGTGATCCTGACCATGCTCTCCCATAGTATAGACAGTGATCCTGACCATGCCCTCCTATAGTATAGACAGTGATCCTGACATTACTATCCTATAGTATAGACAGTGATCCCCACCATGCTCTCCTATGGTATAGACAGTGATCCTGACCATACTCTCCTGTAGTATAGACAGTGAACCTCACCATAACCTCCTATAGTATAGAGAGTGATCCTGACCATGCCCTCCTATAGTATAGACAGTGATCCTGACTATGCTATCCTATAGTATAGACAGTGATCCTGACCATGCCCTCCTATAATATAGACAGTGATCCTGAACATGCTGTCCTATAGTATAGGCAGTGATCCTGAACATGCTCTCCTATAGTATAGACAGGGATCCTGAACATGCTGTCCTATAGTATAGACAGTGATCCTGACCATGCCCTCCTATAGTATAGACAGTGATCCTGAACATGCTGTCCTATAGTATAGGCAGTGATCCTGAACATGCTCTCCTATAGTATAGACAGGGATCCTGAACATGCTGTCCTATAGTATAGACAGTGATCCTGAACATGATCTCCTATAGTATAGACAGTGATCCTGAACATGCTGTCCTATAGTATAGACAGTGATCCTGACCATGCTCTCCTATAGTATAGACAGTGATCCTGACCATGCAATCCTATAGTATACACAGGGATCCTGACCATGCTCTCCTATAGTATAGACAGTGATCCTGACCATACTCTCCTGTAGTATAGACAGTGAACCTCACCATAACATCCTATAGTATAGACAGTGATCCTGACCATGCCCTCCTATAGTATAGACAGTGATCCTGACCATGCCCTCCTATAGTATAGACAGTGATCCTGACCATGCCCTCCTATAGTATAGACAGTGATCCTGACCATGCCCTCCTATAGTATAGACAGTGATCCTGACCATGCTCTCCCATAGTATAGACAGTGATCCTGACCATGCCCTCCTATAGTATAGACAGTGATCCTGACCATGCTCTCCCATAGTATAGACAGTGATCCTGACCATGCTCTCCTATAGTATAGACAGTGATCCTGACCATACTCTCCTGTAGTATAGACAGTGATCCTCACCATAACCTCCTATAGTATAGAGAGTGATCCTAACCATGCCCTCCTATAGTATAGACAGTGATCCTGACCATGCTCTCCAATAGTATAGACAGTGATCCTGACCATGCCCTCCTATAGTATAGACAGTGATCCTGACCATGCTCTAATTTAGTATAGCCAATGATCCTGACCATATTCTCCTATCGTATAGACAGTCATCCTGACCATGCTCTCCTATAGTATAGACAGTGATCCTGACCATAACCTCCTATAGTATAGACAGTGATCCTCAACATGGTCTCCTATAGCATAGACAGTGATCCTGACCATGCCCTCCTATAGTATAGACAGTGATCCTGAACATGCTGTCCTATAGTATAGGCAGTGATCCTGAACATGCTCTCCTATAGTATAGACAGGGATCCTGAACATGCTGTCATATAGTATAGACAGTGATCATGACCATGTCCTCCTATAGTATAGACAGTGATCCTGACCATACTCTCCTATAGTATAGACAGTGATCCTGAACATGCTGTCATATAGTATAGACAGTGATCCTGACCATGCCCTCCTATAGTATAGACAGTGATCCTGACCATGCTCTCCTATAGTATAGACAGTGATCCTGAACATGATCTCCTATAGTATAGACAGTGATCCTGAACATGCTGTCATATAGTATAGACAGTGATCCTGACCATGCCCTCCTATAGTATAGACAGTGATCCTGACCATGCTCTCCTATAGTATAGACAGTGATCCTGAACATGATCTCCTATAGTATAGACAGTGATCCTGAACATGCTGTCCTATAGTATAGACAGTGATCCTGACCATACTCTCCTATAGTATAGACAGTGATCCTGACAATGCCATCCTATAGTATAGACAGTGATCCTGACCATACAATCCTATAGTATACACAGGGATCCTGACCATGCTCTCCTATAGTATAGACAGTGATCCTGACCATACTCTCCTGTAGTATAGACAGTGAACCTCACCATAACCTCCTATAGTATAGACAGTGATCCTGACCATGCTCTCCCATAGTATAGACAGTGATCCTGACCATGCCCTCCTATAGTATAGACAGTGATCCTGATCATATTCTCCTATAGTATAGACAGTGATCCTGACCATGCTGTCCTATAGTATAGACAGTGATCCTGACCATGCTGTTCTATAGTATAGACAGTTATCCTGACCATGCTGTCCTATAGTATAGACAGTGATACTGACCATGCCCTCCTATAGTATAGACAGTGATACTGAACATGCTGTCATATAGTATAGACAGTGATCTTGACCATGCCCTCGTATAGTATAGACAGTGATCCTGGCCATGCTCTAATATAGTACAGACAGTGATCCTCACCATACTCTCCTATAGTATAGACAGTGATCCTGACCATGCTGTTCTATAGTATAGACAGTGATCCTGATCATGCTATCCTATAGTATAGCCAGTGATCCTGACTATGCTATCCTATTGTATAGACAGTGATCCTGACCATGCCCTCCTATAGTATAGACAGTGATCCTGACCATGCTCTAATATAGTATAGACAGTGATCCTGATCATGCTATCCTATAGTATAGCCAGTGATCCTGACTATGCTATCCTATTGTATAGACAGTGATCCTGACCATGCCCTCCTATAGTATAGACAGTGATCCTGACCATGCTCTAATATAGTATAGACAGTGATCCTGATCATGCTATCCTATAGTATAGACAGTGATCCTGACTATGCTATCCTATTGTATAGACAGTGATCCTGACCATGCCCTCCTATAGTATAGACAGTGATCCTGACCATGCTCTAATTTAGTATAGCCAGTGATCCTGACCATCCTCTCCTATAGTAGACAGTGATCCTGACCATGCTGTCCTATAGTATAGACAGTGATCCTGACCATGCTGTCCTATAGTATAGACAGTGATCCTGACCATGCCCTCCTATAGTATAGACAGTGATCCTGACCATGCTCTCCTATAGTATAGACAGTGATCCTGACCATACTCTCCTATAGTATAGACAGTGATCCTGACCATACTCTCCTGTAGTATAGACAGTGATCCTGACCATGCCCTCCTATAGTATAGACAGTGATCCTGATCATACTCTCCTATAGTATAGACAGTGATCCTCACCATACTCTCCTATAGTATAGACAGTGATCCTGACCATGCTCTCCTATAGTATAGACAGTGATCCTGACCATGCTCTCCTATAGTATAGACAGTGATCCTGACAATGCCATCCTATAGTATAGACAGTGATCCTTACCATGCAATCCTATAGTATAGATAGGGATCCCGACCATGCTCTCCTATAGTATTAACAGTGATCCTGACCATGGCCTCCTATAGTATAGACAGTGATCCTGACCATGGCCTCCTATAGTATAGACAGTGATCCTGACCATGGCCTCCTATAGTATAGACAGTGATCCTGCACATGCTGTCCTATAGTATAGACAGTGATCCTGTACATGCTGTCCTATAGTATAGACAGTGATCCTGACCATGCTCTAATATAGTATAGACAGTGATCCTGACCATGCCCTCCTATAGTACAGACAGTGATCCTGACCATGCTCTCCCATAGTATAGACAGTGATCCTGACCATGCCCTCCTATAGTATAGACAGTGATCCTGACCATGCCCTCCTATAGTATAGACAGTGATCCTGACCATGCCCTCCTATAGTATAGACACATATCCTGACCATGCTCTCCTATAGTATAGACAGTGATCCTGACCATGCCCTCCTAATGTATAGACAGTGATCCTGACCATGCTCTAATATAGTACAGGCAGTGATCCTGACCATGCTCTCCTATAGTATAGCCAGTGATCCTGACCATGTCCTCCTATAGTATAGACAGTGATCCTGACCATGCTCTCCTATAGTATAGACAGTGATCCTGACAATGCCATCCTATAGTATAGACAGTGATCCTTACCATGCAATCCTATAGTATAGATAGGGATCCCGACCATGCTCTCCTATAGTATTGACAGTGATCCTCGACAGTGATCCTGACCATGCTATAATTTAGTATAGCCAGTGATCCTGACCTGCCTCCTATAGTATAGAGAGTGCTCCTGACCATACTCTCCTATAGTATAGACAGTGATCCTCACCATGACTCTCCTATAGTATAGACAGTGATCCTGACCATACTCTCCTATAGTATAGACATGATCCTGACCATGCTCTAATTTTGTATAGCCATTGATCCTGACCATGCTCTCCTATAGTATAGACGTGATCCTGACCATGTTCTAATTTAGTATAGCCAGTGATCCTGACCATGCTCTCCTATGTATAGACATTGCTCCTGACAATGCTCCTATAGTATAGACAGTGATCCTCACCATACTCTCCTATAGTATAGACAGTGATCCTGACCATGCTCTCCTATAGTATAGACAGTGATCCTGATCATGCTCTCCTATAGTATTGACAGTTATCCTAACCATACTCTCCTATAGTAGTGACAGTGATTCTGGCCATGCCCTCCTATAGTATAGACAGTGATTCTGACCATGCTCTCCTATAGTATAGACAGTGATCCTGATCATATTCTCCTATCGTATAGACAGTGATCCTGACCATGCTGTCCTATAGTATAGACAGTGATCCTGACCATGCCCTCCTATCGTATAGACAGTCATCCTCAACATGGTCTCCTATAGTATAGACAGTCATCCTGACCATGCTCTCCTATAGTATAGACAGTGATCCTGACCATAACCTCCTATAGTATAGACAGTGATCCTCACATGGTCTCCTATAGTATAGACAGTGATCCTGACCATGCCCTCCTATAGTAGACAGTGATCCTACCATACTCTCCTATAGTATAGACAGTGATCCTGACCATGCCTCCTATAGTAAGACAGTGATCCTGACCATGCCCTCCTATAGTATAGACATTGATCCTGACCATGCCCTCCTATAGTATAGACAGTGTATGACCATTCTCTCCTATAGTATAGACAGTGATCCTGACCATTCTCTCCTATAGTATAGACAGTGATCCTGACCATTCTCTCCTATAGTATAGACAAATATCCGACCATGCTCTCCTATATATAGACAGTGATCCTTACCAAGCCCTCCTATAGTATAGACATTGATCCTCACAATGCTCTCCTATAGTATAACAGTGATCCTGACCATTCTCTCCTATAGTATAGACAGTGATCCTGACAATGCCATCCTATAGTATAGACAGTGATCCTGACCATGCAATCCTATAGTATAGTAGGATCCCGACCATGCTCTCCTAAGTATTGACAGTGATCCTGACCATGCTCTAATATAGTATAGACAGTGATCCTGACATACTCTCCTATAGTATTGACAGTGATCCTGACATGCTCTATACAGTATAGACAGTGATCCTGATCATACTCTCCTATAGTATAGACAGTGATCCTGACCATGCTCTAATTAGTATAGACAGTGATCCTGACCATGGCCTCCTATAGTATAGACAGTGATCCTGACCATGGCTCCTATAGTATAGAACGTGATCCTGACCATGGCCTCCTATAGTATAGACACAGTGATCCTGACCATGGCCTCCTATAGTATAGACAGTGATCCTGACCATGCTCTCCTATAGTATAGACAGTGATCCTGACCATGCTCTCCCATAGTATAGACAGTGATCCTGACCATGCCGTCCTATAGTATAGACAGTGATCCTGACCATGCCCTCCTATAGTATAGACAGTGATCCTGACCATGCTCTCCTATAGTATAGACAGTGATCCTGGCCATGCCCTCCTATAGTATAGACAAATATCCTGACCATGCTCTCCTATAGTATAGACAGTGATCCTGGCCATGCCCTCCTATAGTATAGACAAATATCCTGACCATGCTCTCCTATAGTATAGACAGTGATCCTGACCATCCTCCTAATGTATAGACAGTGATCCTGACCATCCTCTCTATAGTATAGACAGTGATCCTGACAATGCCATCCTATAGTATAGACAGTGATCCTGACCATGCCTCCTATAGTATAGACAGGGATCCTGACCATGCTCTCCTATAGTATAGACAGTGATCCTGACCTACTCTCCTTGTAGTATAGACAGTGAACCTCACCATAACCCCTCTATAGTATAGACAGTGATCCTGACCATGCTCTCCTATAGTATAGACAGTGATCCTGACCATACTCTCCTGTAGTATAGACAGTGATCTTCACCATAACCTCCTATAGTATAGACAGTGATCCTGACCATGCCCTCCTATATTATAGACAGTGATCCTGACCATGCACTCATATAGTATAGACAGTGATCTGACCATGCTCTCCTATAGTATAGACAGTGATCCATGATCATACTCTCCTATAGTATTGACAGTGATCTGACCATGCCCTCCTATCGTATAACGTGATCCTGACCATGCTCTCCCATAGTATAGACAGTGATCCTGACCATGCCCTCCTATAGTATAGACAGTGATCCTGACCATGCCTCCTATAGTTAGACAGTGACCTGACCATGCCCTCCTATAGTATAGACAGTGATCCTGACCATGCTCTCCATAGTATAGACAGTGATCCTGACCATGCCCTCCTATAGTATAGACAGTGATCCTGACATTACTATCCTATAGTATAGACAGTGATCCCCACCATGCTCTCCTATGGTATAGACAGTGATCCTGACCATACTCTCCTGTAGTATAGACAGTGAACCTCACCATAACCTCCTATAGTATAGAGAGTGATCCTGACCATGCCCTCCTATAGTATAGACAGTGATCCTGACTATGCTATCCTATAGTATAGACAGTGATCTGACCATGCCCTCCTATATATAGACAGTGATCCTGAACATGCTGTCCTATGTATAGCAGTGATCCTGAACATGCTCTCCTATAGTATAGACAGGGATCCTGAACATGCTCCTATAGTATAGACAGTGATCCTGACCATGCCCTCCTATAGTATAGACAGTGATCTGAACATGCTGTCCTATAGTATAGGCAGTGATCCTGAACATGCTCTCCTATAGTATAGCAGGGATCCTGAACATGCTGTCCTATAGTATAGACAGTGATCCTGAACATGATCTCCTATAGTATAGACAGTGATCCGGAACATGCTGTCCTATAGTATAGACAGTGATCCTGCCCATGCTCTCCTATAGTATAGACAGTGATCCTGACCATGCAATCCTATAGTATACACAGGTTCCTGACCATGCTCTCCTATAGTATGGACAGTGATCCTGACCATACTCTCCTGTAGTATAGACATGAACCTCACCATAACATCCTATAGTATAGACAGTGATCCTGACCATGCCCTCCTATAGTATAGAACAGTGATCCTGACCATGCCCTCCTATAGTATAGACAGTGATCCTGACCATGCCCTCCTATATTATAGACAGTGATCCTGACCATGCCCCTATAGTATAGACAGTGATCCTGACCATGCCTCCATAGTATAGACGTGATCCTGACCATGCCCTCCTATAGTATAGACAGTGATCCTGACCATGCTCTCCCATAGTATAGACAGTGATCCTGACCATGCTCTCCTATAGTATAGACAGTGATCCTGACCATACTCTCCTGTAGTATAGACAGTGATCCTCACCATACTCCTATAGTATAGAGAGTGATCCTAACCATGCCTCTCCTATAGTATAGACAGTGATCCTGACCATGCTCCCCAATAGTATAGACAGTGATCCTGACCATGCCCTCCTATAGTATAGACATTGATCCTGACCATGCTCTAATTAGTATAGCCAATGATCCTGACCATATCTCCTATAGTATAGACAGTCATCCTGACCATGCTCTCCTATAGTATAGACAGTGATCCTGACCATACCCTCCTATAGTATAGACAGTGATCCTCACATGTCTCCTATAGCATAGACAGTGATCCTGACCATGCCCTCCTATAGTATAGACAGTGATCCTGAACATGCTGTCCTATAGTATAGGCAGTGATCCTGAACATGCTCTCCTATAGTATAGACAGGATCCTGAACATGCCTGTATATAGTTAGACAGTGATCTGACCTGTCCTCCTATAGTATAGACAGTGATCCTGACCATACTCTCCTATAGTATAGACAGTGATCCTGACATGCTGTCATATAGTTTAGACAGTGATCCTGACCATGCCCTCCTATAGTATAGACAGTGATCCTGACCATGCTCTCCTATAGTATAGACAGTGATAGACAGTGATCCTGAACATGCTGTCATATAGTATAGACAGTGATCCTGACCATGCCCTCGTATAGTATAGACAGTGATCCTGAACATCCCCTCCTATAGTATAGACAGTGATCCTGACCATATTCTCCTATAGTATAGACAGTGATACTGAACATACTGTCATATAGTATAGACAGTGATCCTGACCATGCCCTCCTATAGTATAGACAGTGATCCTGACCATGCCCTCCTATAGTATAGACAGTGATACTGAACATGCTGTCATATAGTATAGACAGTGATCCTGACCATAACCTCCTATAGTATAGACAGTGATAATGACCATGCTGTCCTATAGTATAGACAGTGATCCTGACCATGCTCTCCTATAGTATAGACAGTGATCCTGACCATGCTGTCCTATAGTATAGACAGTGATCCTGACCATCCTCTCCTATAGTATAGACAGTGATCCTGACCATGCTGTCCTATAGTATAGACAGTGATCCTGACCATGCTGTCCTATAGTATAGACAGTGATCCTGACCATGCCCTCCTATAGTATAGACATTGATACTGAACATGCTGTCATATAGTATAGACAGTGATCCTGACCATAACCTCCTATAGTATAGACAGTGATACTGAACATGCTGTCATATAGTATAGACAGTGATCCTGACCATGCTCTCCTATAGTATAGACAGTGATCCTGACCATGCTCTCCTATAGTATAGACAGTGATCCTGACCATGCTCTCCTATAGTATAGACAGTGATCCTGACCATGCTCTCCTATAGTATAGACAGTGATTCTGAACATGCTCTAATATAGTACAGACAGTGATCCTCACCATACTCTCCTATAGTATAGACAGTGATCCTGACCATGCTCTCCTATAGTATAGACAGTGATCCTGACCATACTCTCCTATAGTATAGACAGTGATCCTGAACATGCTCTAATATAGTACAGACAGTGATCCTCACCATACTCTCCTATAGTATAGACAGTGATCCTGACCATACTCTCCTATAGTATAGACAGTGATCCTGACCATGCTCTCCTATAGTATAGACAGTGATCCTGAACATGCTCTAATATAGTACAGACAGTGATCCTCACCATACTCTCCTATAGTATAGACAGTGATCCTGAACATGCCCTCCTATAGTATAAACAGTGATCCTCACCATGCTCTCCTATAGTATAGACAGTGATCCTCACCATGCTCTCCTATAGTATAGACAGTGATCCTGACCATGCTCTCCTATAGTATAGACAGTGATACTGACCATACACTCCTATAGTATAGACAGTGATCCTGACCATACTCTCCTATAGTATAGACAGTGATCCTGACCATACTCTCCTGTAGTATAGACAGTGATCCTGACCATGCCCTCCTATAGTATAGACAGTGATCCTGATCATACTCTCCTATAGTATAGACAGTGATCCTCACCATACTCTCCTATAGTATAGACAGTGATCCTGACCATGCTCTCCTATAGTATAGACAGTGATCCTGATCATGCTCTCCTATAGTATAGACAGTGATCCTGATCATATTCTCCTATCGTATAGACAGTGATCCTGACCATGCTGTCCTATAGTATAGACAGTGATCCTGACCATGCTGTTCTATAGTATAGACAGTGATCCTGACCATGCCCTCCTATAGTATAGACAGTGATACTGAACATGCTGTCATATAGTATAGACAGTGATCCTGACCATGCCCTCGTATAGTATAGACAGTGATCCTGGCCATGCTCTAATATAGTACAGACAGTGATCCTCACCATACTCTCCTATAGTATAGACAGTGATCCTGACCATGCTGTTCTATAGTATAGACAGTGATCCTCACCATGCTCTCCTATAGTATAGACAGTGATCCTGAACATGCTGTCATATAGTATAGGCAGTGATCCTGACCATACTCTCATGTAGTATTGATAGTGATCCTGACCATGCTCTCCTATAGTATAGACAGTGATCCTCAACATGCTCTCCTATAGTATAGACTGTGATCCTGATCATGATCTCCTATAGTATAGACAGTGATCCTGAACATGCTGTCCTTTAGTATAGACAGTGATCCTGAACATGCTGTCATATAGTATAGACAGTGATCCTGACCATGCCCTCGTATAGTATAGACAGTGATCCTGAACATCCCCTCCTATAGTATAGACAGTGATCCTGACCATATTCTCCTATAGTATAGACAGTGATACTGAACATGCTGTCATATAGTATAGACAGTGATCCTGACCATGCCCTCCTATAGTATAGACAGTGATCCTGACCATGCCCTCCTATAGTATAGACAGTGATACTGAACATGCTGTCATATAGTATAGACAGTGATCCTGACCATAACCTCCTATAGTATAGACAGTGATCCTGACCATGCTGTCCTATAGTATAGACAGTGATCCTGACCATGCTCTCCTATAGTATAGACAGTGATCCTGACCATGCTGTCCTATAGTATAGACAGTGATCCTGACCATCCTCTCCTATAGTATAGACAGTGATCCTGACCATGCTGTCCTATAGTATAGACAGTGATCCTGACCATGCTGTCCTATAGTATAGACAGTGATCCTGACCATGCCCTCCTATAGTATAGACATTGATACTGAACATGCTGTCATATAGTATAGACAGTGATCCTGACCATAACCTCCTATAGTATAGACAGTGATACTGAACATGCTGTCATATAGTATAGACAGTGATCCTGACCATGCTCTCCTATAGTATAGACAGTGATCCTGACCATGCTCTCCTATAGTATAGACAGTGATCCTGACCATGCTCTCCTATAGTATAGACAGTGATCCTGACCATGCTCTCCTATAGTATAGACAGTGATTCTGAACATGCTCTAATATAGTACAGACAGTGATCCTCACCATACTCTCCTATAGTATAGACAGTGATCCTGACCATGCTCTCCTATAGTATAGACAGTGATCCTGACCATACTCTCCTATAGTATAGACAGTGATCCTGAACATGCTCTAATATAGTACAGACAGTGATCCTCACCATACTCTCCTATAGTATAGACAGTGATCCTGACCATACTCTCCTATAGTATAGACAGTGATCCTGACCATGCTCTCCTATAGTATAGACAGTGATCCTGAACATGCTCTAATATAGTACAGACAGTGATCCTCACCATACTCTCCTATAGTATAGACAGTCATCCTCACCATGCTCTCCTATAGTATAGACAGTGATCCTGACCATGCTCTCCTATAGTATAGACAGTGATACTGACCATACACTCCTATAGTATAAACAGTGATCCTCACCATGCTCTCCTATAGTATAAACAGTGATCCTCACCATGCTCTCCTATAGTATAGACAGTCATCCTCACCATGCTCTCCTATAGTATAGACAGTGATCCTGACCATGCTCTCCTATAGTATAGACAGTGATCCTGACCATGCTGTCCTATAGTATAGACAGTGATCCTGACCATGCTCTCCTATAGTATAGACAGTGATCCTCACCATGCTCTCCTATAGTTTAGACAGTGATCCTCACCATGCTCTCCTATAGTATAGACAGTGATCCTCACCATAGTCTCCTATAGTATAGACAGTGATCCTCACCATGCTCTCCTATAGTATAGACAGTGATCCTCACCATAGTCTCCTATAGTTTATACAGTGGTCCTCACCATGCTCTCCTATAGTATAGACAGTGATCCTGACCATAGTCTCCTATAGTTTAGACAGTGGTCCTCACCATGCTCTCCTATAGTATAGACAGTGATCCTCACCATAGTCTCCTATAGTTTAGACAGTGGTCCTCACCATGCTCTCCTATAGTATAGACAGTGATCCTCACCATGCTCTCCTATAGTATAGACAGTGATCCTGACCATGCTGTCCTATAGTATAGACAGTGATCCTCACCATACTCTCCTATAGTATAGACAGTGATCCTGACCATGCTCTCCTATAGTATAGACAGTGATCCTCACCTTACTCTCCTATTGTTTTTACAGTGATCCCTCTTAACCAGTTAGTTGGTGAAGCAGGAGATTGGCATCTGATTCAATCAAGACACTAAATAATCAGATAAAAGTAGAGGCTCTTAAAGCAGAGTAGTTCTGCTTCCAGTCAGTATCCCAAAAAGTTTTCATTCGTGAATAAAAGGAAATGCAATTTGTAATGTGTGTTGTCATTCTGCAGTGCTATATGTTTTTGTATTTGATGTATCATTAATCTTAGAACATAAACCTACATAACATGATATCATAAGCCTGTATTACATTACTACCAACACAATCCCCTTCCTTAGCAGCTGGTGAACGTGTTTCCTGAACTTGGGAAATGTTTTTTGTTTTGTCTTTATGAGCACTACCGCTCAGTGTCAACAATGTATCGTAAAAGAATACCTGTCAAAAGTAGTCTACGCAGATAATAAGTGTTGTTTGTGGTGACAGAACTGTAAGCTGTTTTCTTCCTTTATCTACATGCCTTTGATTACAGGCTCTTTGAAAAATATGCAAAACACTTTGCAGAGCAATACGTGTTGACAAGCCTAACAATATCAAATCAAATCAAATCAAATGTTATTTGTCACATACACATGGTTAGCAGATGTTAATGCGAGTGTAGCGAAATGCTTGTGCTTCTAGTTCCGACAATGCAGTAATAACCAACAAGTAATCTAACCTAACAATTCCACAACTACTACCTTATACACACAAGTGTAAAGGGATAAAGAATATGTACATAAAGATATATGAATGAGTGATGGTACAGAACGGCATAGGCAAGATGCAGTAGATGGTATAGAGTACAGTATATACATATGAGATGAGTAATGTAGGGTATGTAAACATAAAGTGGCATAGTTTAAAGTGGCTAGTGATACATGTATTACATAAAGATGGCAAGATGCAGTAGATGATATAGAGTACAGTATATACATATACATATGAGATGAGTAATGTAGGGTATGTAAACATTATATTAAGTGGCATTGTTTAAAGTGGCTAGTGGTACATTTTTACATAATTTCCATCAATTCCCATTATTAAAGTGGCTGGAGTTGAGTCAGTATGTTGGCAGCGGCCGCTAAATGTTAGTGGTGGCTGTTTAACAGTCTGATGGCCTTGAGATAGAAGCTGTTTTTCAGTCTCTCGGTCCCTGCTTTGATGCACCTGTACTGACCTCGCCTTCTGGATGATAGCGGGGTGAACAGGCAGTGGCTTGGGTGGTTGTTGTCCTTGATGATCTTTATGGCCTTCCTGTGACATCGGGTGGTGTAGGTGTCCTGGAGGGCAGGTAGTTTGCCCCCGGTGATGCGTTGTGCAGACCTCACTACCCTCTGGAGAGCCTTACGGTTGTGGGCGGAGCAGTTGCCGTACCAGGCGGTGATACAGCCCGACAGGATGCTCTCGATTGTGCATCTGTAGAAGTTTGTGAGTGCTTTTGGTGACAAGCCGAATTTCTTCAGCCTCCTGAGGTTGAAGAGGCGCTGCTGCGCCTTCTTCACAACGCTGTCTGTGTGGGTGGACCAATTCAGTTTGTCCGTGATGTGTACACCGAGGAACTTAAAACTTTCCACCTTCTCCACTACTGACCCGTCGATGTGGATAGGGGTGTGCTCCCTTTGCTGTTTCCTGAAGTCCACAATCATTACATTTACATTTTACATTTAAGTCATTTAGCAGACGCTCTTATCCAGAGCGACTTACAAATTGGTGCATTCACCTTATGACATCCAGTGGAACAGCCACTTTACAATAGTGCATTGTGGGGGGGGGGGGGGGGGGGGTCTTTTAAGGGGGGGGGGGGGGGGGGGGGGGGTCAGAAGGATTGCTTTATCCTATCCTAGGTATTCCTTAAAGAGGTGGGGTTTCAGGTGTCTCCGGAAGGTGGTGATTGACTCTCTTTTGTTTTGTTGACGTTGAGTGTGAGGTTATTTTCCTGACACCACACTCCGAGGGCCCTCACCTCCTCCCTGTAGGCCGTCTCGTCGTTGTTGGTAATCAAGCCTACCACTGTAGTGTCATCCGCAAACTTGATGATTGAGTTGGAGGCGTGCATGGCCACGCAGTCGTGGGTGAACAGGGAGTACAGGAGAGGGCTCAGAACGCACCCTTGTGGGGCCCCAGTGTTGAGGATCAGCGGGGTGGAGATGTTGTTACCTACCCTCACCACCTGGGGGTGGCCCGTCAGGAAGTCCAGGACCCAGTTGCACAGGGCGGGGTCGAGACCCCGGGTCTCGAGCTTGATGACGAGTTTGGAGGGTACTATGGTGTTAAATGCTGAGCTGTAGTCGATGAACAGCATTCTCACATAGGTATTCCTCTTGTCCAGATGGGTTAGGGCAGTGTGCAGTGTGGTTGCGATTGCGTCGTCTGTGGACCTATTGGGTCGGTAAGCAAATTGGAGTGGTTCTAGGGTGTCTGGTATGGTGGAGGTGATATGGTCCTTGACTAGTCTCTCAAAGCACTTCATGATGACGGAAGTGAGTGCTACGGGGCGGTAGTCGTTTAGCTCAGTTACCTTAGCTTTCTTGGGAACAGGAACAATGGTGGCCCTCTTGAAGCATGTGGGAACAGCAGACTGGGATAAGGATTGATTGAATATGTCCGTAAACACACCAGCCAGCTGGTCTGCGCATGCTCTGAGCACGCGGCTGGGAATGCCGTCTGGGCCTGCAGCCTTGCGAGGGTTAACACGTTTAAATGTTTTACTCACCTCGGCTGCAGTGAAGGAGAGCCCGCAGGTTTTGGTAGCGGGCCGTGTCAGTGGCACTGTATTGTCCTCAAAGCGAGCAAAAAAGTTATTAAGCCTGTCTGGGAGCAAGACATCCTGGTCCGCGACGGGGCTGGTTTTCTTTTTGTAATCCGTGATTGACTGTAGACCCTGCCACATACCTCTTGTGTCTGAGCTGTTGAATTGCGACTCTATTTTGTCTCTGTACTGGGACTTAGCTTGTTTGATTGCCTTGCGGAGAGAATAGCTACACTGTTTGTATTCGGTCATGTTTCCGGTCACCTTGCCCTGGTTAAAAGCAGTGGTTCGCGCTTTCAGTTTCACGCGAATGCTGCCGTCAATCCACGGTTTCTGGTTTGGGAATGTTTTAATCGTTGCTGTGGGTACGACATCGTCAATGCACTTTCTAATGAACTCGCTCACCGAATCAGCATATTCGTCAATGTTGTTGTTAGACGCAATGCGGAACATATTCCAATCCGCGTGATCGAAGCAGTCTTGAAGCGTGGAATCAGATTGGTCGGACCAGCGTTGAACAGACCTGAGCGAGGGAGCTTGTTGTTTTAGTTTCTGTTTGTAGGCTGGAAGCAACAAAATGGAGTCGTGGTCAGCTTTTCCGAAAGGAGGGCGGGGGAGGGCCTTATATGCGTCGCGGAAGTTAGTATAACAATGATCCAAGGTTTTACCAGCCCTGGTAGCACAATCGATATGCTGATAGAATTTAGAGAGTTTTGTTTTCAGATTAGCCTTGTTAAAATCCCCAGCTACGATGAATGCAGCCTCAGTGTGTGTAGTTTCCAGTTTACAAAGAGTCAGATAAAGTTCGTTCAGGGCCATCGATGTGTCTGCTTGGGGGGGAATATATACGGCTGTGATTATAATCGAAGAGAATTCCCTTGGTAGATAATGCGGTCGACATTTGATTGTGAGGAGTTCTAGATCAGGTGAACAGAATGACTTGAGTTCCTGTATGTTGTTATGATCACACCACGTCTCGTTAATCATAAGGCTTACCCCCCCGCCCCTCTTCTTACCAGAAAGATGTATGTTTCTGTCGGCGCGATGCGTGAAGAAACCAGCTGCTTGCACCGACTCCGTTAGCGTCTCTTGAGTTAGCCATGTTTCCGTGAAGCAGAGAACGTTACAATCTCTGATGTCTCTCTGGAATGTTACCCTTGCTCGGATTTCATCAACCTTATTGTCAAGAGACTGGACATTGGCGAGTAGTATGCTAGGGAGTGGAGCGCGATGTGCCCGTCTCCGAAGCCTGACCAGGAGACCGCTACGTTTGCCCCTTTTACGGCGTCGCATAGGGTCGCCGGCTGGGATCAGATCCATTGTATTGGGTGGAAGGCAAAACACTGGATCCGTTTCGGGAAAGTCATATTCCTGGTTGGAACGATGGTGAGTTGACGTTGCTCTTATATTCAGTAGTTCCTCCCGACTGTATGTAATGAAACCTAAGATTACCTGGGGTACCAATGTAAGGAATAACACATAAAAAAACAAAATACTGCATATTTTCCAAGGAACGCGAAGCGAGGCGGCCATCTCGGTCGGCGCCGGAAGTAGAGTATAGAGAGTATGCTGGTGGTCTGTGGTGGGAGGGGGACCCCAGAGAGAGGATGCTGGTGGTCTGTGGTGGGAGGGGGACCCCAGGGAGAGGATGCTGGTGGTCTGTGGTGGGAGGGGGACCCCAGGGAGAGGATGCTGGTGGTCTGTGGTGGGAGGGGGACCCCAGGGAGAGGATGCTGGTGGTCTGTGGTGGGAGGGGGACCCCAGGGAGAGGATGCTGGTGGTCTGTGGTGGGAGGGGGACCCCAGGGAGAGGATGCTGGTGGTCTGTGGTGGGAGGGGGACCCCAGGGAGAGGATGCTGGTGGTCTGTGGTGGGAGGGGGACCCCAGGGAGAGGATGCTGGTGGTCTGTGGTGGGAGGGGGACCCCAGGGAGAGGATGCTGGTGGTCTGTGTTGGGAGGGGAACCTCAGGGAGAGGATGCTGGTGGTCTGTGGTGGGAGGGGGACCCCAGGGAGAGGATGCTGGTGGTCTGTGGTGGGAGGGGGACCCCAGGGAGAGGATGCTGGTGGTCTGTGGTGGGAGGGAGACCCCAGGGAGAGGATGCTGGTGGTCTGTGTTGGGAGGGGAACCTCAGGGAGAGGATGCTGGTGGTCTGTGTTGGGAGGGGGACCCCAGGGAGAGGATGCTGGTGGTCTGTGGTGGGAGGGGGACCTCAGGGAGAGGATGCTGGTGGTCTGTGGTGGGAGGGGTACCTCAGGGAGAGGATGCTGGTGGTCTGTGGTGGGAGGGGGACCCCAGGGAGAGGCTACTGGTGGTCTGTGGTGGGAGGGGGACCTCAGGGAGAGAATGCTGGTGGTCTGTGTTGGGAGGGGGCCCCCAGGGAGAGGATACTGGTGGTCTGTGGTGGGAGGGGGACCCCAGGGAGAGGATGCTGGTGATCTGTGGTGGGAGGGGGACCCCAAGGAGAGAATGCTGGTGGTCTGTGGTGGGAGGGGGCCCCATGGAGAGGATGCTGGTGGTCTGTGTTGGGAGGGGGACCTCAGGGAGAGGATGCTGGTGGTCTGTGTTGGGAGGGGGACCTCAGGGAGAGGATGCTGGTGGTCTGTGGTGGGAGGGGGACCTCAGGGAGAGGATGCTGGTGGTCTGTGGTGGGAGGGGGACCTCTGGGAGAGGATGCTGGTGGTCTGTGGTGGGAGGGGGACCCCAGGGAGAGGATGCTGGTGGTCTGTGGTGGGAGGGGGACCTCAGGGAGAGGATGCGGGTGGTCTGTGTTGGGAGGGGGACCCCAAGGAGAGGATGCTGGTGGTCTGTGTTGGGAGGGGGACCTCAGGGAGAGGATGCTGGTGGTCTGTGGTGGGAGGGAGACCCCAGGGAGAGGATGCTGGTGGTCTGTGTTGGGAGGGGGACCTCAGGGAGAGGATGCTGGTGGTCTGTGCTGGGAGGGGGACCCCAGGGAGAGGATGCTGGTGGTCTGTGTTGGGAGGGGGACCTCAGGGAGAGGATGCATCTCAGTCCATCCATCTGCTTCTTACAGCACCATCACTCAACCTCCCCGAGAAAGGCCTCTCTCTCTCAAGGCCATGTGTAAAACAAGTGCATGTACACGCAGACGTGCACACACACACACACACACACACACACACACACACACACACACACACACACACACACACACACACACACACACACACACACACACACAGACATGAGCACACACACGCAGGCACACGTGCGTACATGCACACAAGCGTGCACACGCACATTTATACTCACACTCATATTCACTTCCAGCTTTGCAGTACACTACCTAAATAAAACAGTTTACATCAAGTTCACTGCTGAAAAATAGCACATGGAAGAGAACAACATCACCTCATAAAGCCAAGAGACAAATTATTCTTAATTGTTATTGTTTACCAAGTCACATGATTCAGGATTAGACTGTGGACAAGCAGGCAGTGACTCACATTTTCTCCCCTGGAAGGACTTGAGTGTGTCTGAGGTGAGAGGCAGGGGCGTCATGCACCCATTATTTTGGAGGGGGCACAAAGTACGTGAGGATGGAGGGAGGTTGTACACAGATTTCAACAGGTTGAGTGAAAAGTGTCGGAGAATAGCTTTTTCCTGCAGTCTAGAGCCATAATCATTATACCTAATGATATGTCTATGTCTATTTTTCTGCATAGGTTATTGAAGCATACCTCTTTACCTGTTCAATTGTCATTTTAATGAATGCTGCACGTTGATTCTTTAAGAATTAAAAAAATTGAGGCTTTTCTAAAGTCTAGGAATCATGCCAGCAGGCATCCCAGCTACGTTAGTTAGACAAGCGACTCTAACTTGATTGATTGCCTGAAATGGCTTGGTAACTGGTTTTGAGGTTGTGAGATTGGGAACCTATCTCGCTGGATAGCTAAAGCCAACTTCATAAAAAGCTTGGTGGGTAGTATTACAGAGAAACAACATTTCAGTTTTAGTTATTCATCAATAAGGAATCAATAAGCTACATAGCTTGATCAAAATCAAACACTGTGTCTGTCACTTGAAACTGTCTCTCCTCTTCCACTGACGATACTGTCTGCAAGCGCTAGACAGTGGTTCTTAACCTGGGTTCGATCGAACCCCAGGGGTTCGGTGAGTCAGTCTCAGGGGTTCGGCGGAGGTCAAGACACACATCCGACTCATATGATTCGTGATGACACGCCCCGCTTGGCCATCATTGGCTGCAGGTGATCACGCTACATCGCTTGGCCTATCTGTGCTGCAGGGAATTTGGTGCGCTCAGTAGTCGACTTGTGACTGTCGTGATGGTACGTCTTGTGATTTCTTTCTTAATATTTTAATCCCTTCATACTTACTATGTCGAGCAAAAAAAGAAAGTGGTCGGACGAATATGTACAATATGGATTCACATGTATAACGGAACGTGATGGGAGTCAGCGTCCTAACTGCATGATTTGCAATGCCAAGTTGAGCAATTCTAGTCTAGCACCGGCAAAACTAAGAGAACACTTCCTTAAGCTGCATGGAGATGGAAAATACAAGAACACAACGCTCGCTGAATTCAAGGTGAAGAGAGCCAGATTCGATGAAAAGGCTACTCTGCCTGTTCTCGGCTTTGTACCCATCAACAAACCGATCCTCACAGCATCGTACGAAGTTGCTTACCTGATCGCAAAGCAGGGCAAACCACACACCATTGGTGAAACACTCATAAAACCAGCTGTGTTGAAGATGGCGAATATCATGCTGGGAAAAGAGGCTGAAGTTAAGTTATCCCAAATTCTTCTTTCAAATGACACCATCAGCAACAGAATAGAGGACATGAGCAAAGACATCTTGGCTCAAGTAGTTGCAGATCTGATTTCAAGCCCGGCAAAATTCAGCCTTCAACTCAACGAGACCACATACGTTGCCAATCTAAGCCAGCTTGATGTATTCGTGCGCTATGTGAAAGACGACGTGATAAAGGAAGATTTTTTATTTTGTAAGCCTCTTACAACAACAACTAAGGCAGTCGATGTGAAGAAACTTGTGGATGACTTCTTCAAAGACAACAATCTTTCGTGGGATATGGTTTCTGCAGTTTGTTCGGACGGAGCTCCAGTCATGCTGGGAAGAAAGTCTGGTTTTGGTGCGCTAGTGAAAGCCGATGCACCACACATCATTGTTACGCATTGTATTCTGCACAGGCATGCGTTGGCAACAAAAACCTTGCCTCCAAAACTGGCAGAAGTATTAAAAATTGTAGTGGAATGCGTGAACTATGTGCGAACTAGTGCTCTGAGGCACCGCATCTTCAGTGAGCTGTGTTAAGAAATGGGATCTGAATTCGAGGTACTTCTGTACCATTCTAACGTTCGGTGGTTATCCCGGGGACAGGTGCTGAATCGTGTTTTTGCCGTGCGTGTGGAATTAGCCCTGTTTTTGCAAGAGCACCAGCATTGTCATGCAGATTGCTTCAAAAATTCTGAGTTCATTCTCATTTTAGCGTACATGGCTAATATCTTCGCAGCTCTCAATCATCTCAATCAAAAGATGCAGGGCGGTGGAGTCAACATCATCGAAGCGGAGGAAAACCTGAAGGCTTTTCAAAAAAAGCTACCGTTATGGAAACGACGAACAGAGAACGATAACTTCGCAAACTTTCCCCTGCTGGTCGACTGTGTAAGTAAGATCGAAGATGTATCTGGAATCGGAGACATTTCTGTACCCGCGGAACTGAAGCAAGCAATTGCCACGCACTTAGATGAGCTTGCAAAGTCTCTCGACGGATACTTCCCTACAAGAGAGTCATATCCAGCATGGGTGAGACAGCCGTTCACGTTTAGTGTTGAGACAACAGATGTCAATGATGAATACCTCGATGAAATCATTGAAATTCAGCAGAGCCAGGTTCAACAGCAACTCTTCAGAACAACAACGCTTTCAACGTTTTGGTGTCAACAAATGGTGACGTACCCTGTTATTGCTAAGAAAGCTCTGGAGATTTTCATACCGTTTGTTACAACATATCTTTGCGAGCAATCCTTTTCGAGGATGCTGGACATAAAAACGAAGAAAAGGAACAGACTTTGTTGCGAAAATGACATGAGAGTGGCACTTGCCAAGGTGAAGCCGCGCATTTCTGAACTGGTCTCCGAAAGGCAACAGCAGAAGTCACACTGATTTGCAGTAAATATTCATTATTACGTTTTTGTTTTTGTGTGAAAATCATGTTTTGATGATTTTGTTCTTTGAACACACGGTGTTGATGTTGATGCACGGTTCATTTTGTGCACCAGTAAAATATATACCTATGTTTTGAATTTGAAAAAATCATATTTTATTTTTCCAATTAAGAAGGGTTCGGTGAATGCGCATATGAAACTGGTGGGGTTCAGTACCTCCAACAAGGTTAAGAACCACTGCGCTAGAATATCTAACGTCCTGCCTAGCATGTCTTTGCTCCGTGGTGCACCTTGGAAGGAACCATTTACCAGGGAGAATGGGGGGGTACTCTTTGACTGGTCCAGTCAGTGTTCCCCCTCCGCAAAATATACCTCTGACAAATCTTTTTATAAATAATGACAAATGGTAGGCTTTAAAATGTATGTTTAGTAGTTAATTTATCATCTGAAAAATAAAAAAACAGGACAAATCTATGGGCATGACACCTCTGGTGAGAGGGACCTGAAGGTGCTTGGCTGATTAGAGGTTATGACTTGGTACTCTTTGTATTGCCCTTGTGGATCAGGGCTAACAGCTATTAGCATCACAATGTAGAAATAATAGATTTATAAGAGGAAGGGCTTCCACAGAGGCATTAACATCCACTTCATCTAATGAGGCCATTGGACACATGCAAATCGATTCAGAGATTTGACCCCGAAACATGGTAAACAATCCAAGCAGTGAAAATGCACAACCTTGCCAAGTCCCCTTTGTGCTCATTTGTAGTGGGGCCACAAGCCTGCAATGGCACATACTGTAAATATATACACGTGCATGTGCAATAAAAACAATGTTTGAAAATGTATCTCTTAAATCCTTTGTTGTTGTTGTAAGGAATTCTTTACAGTCATGTTTGTTTTCCATCATATTTTAAATAACTTGAAGAAAAAACACTTTATGACACTGTCATGAAGCATTATGACCATCCTGTGTCACTTTACATGGACTAAGAAAATACACTTTATGACTCTGTCAATAAGCATTATTACCATCATAATCATATAAGCCAGATAGGCCTATCACGTACATGCCTGCCTTTATGTCAGTCGTCAGTCAAAAATAAGTTGTCTTGTCCTGCTCTTAAAATCTGCTCCTGCATTCATCCCAGTCATCAGCAACAGACCAATGGGCTACATTTAACATTTTAGTAATTTAGCAGATGCTCTTATCCAGAGCGACTTTCAGTTAGTGCATTCATCTTAAGATAGCTAGGGGGGACAACCACATATTACAGGCATAGTAAGTACACTTTTCCTCAATAAAGTAGTTATCAGCAAAGTCAGTGATGGAAAATGGAGCGGGGGGGTTCAGAAAAGTTCAGATTTTTTTTTCTTCTCTGAATTATATAATTACGGGTAGGTGCATGTCTGACATCAATGTGTGCACAATTACAATGATAATTGAACTAAAATTATCAATTTCAGTAAATGTTATATAACATAAACGTACTGTTGACAAGTAGGCTATGGTGTAATGAAATGTTTTGCTTTGTGTGGTAGGTTTTGTGGGTTTTGACACTCTTGTGTAGGTGTCATAACCAGCCATAAAATAACTACTGTGGTAGGTTTTGTGGGGTTTGACACTCTTGTGTAGGTGTCATAACCAGTCATAAAATAACTACTGTGGTAGGTTTTGTGGGTTTTGACACTCTTGTGTAGGTGTCATAACCAGCCATAAAATAACTACTGTGGTAGGTTTTGTGGGTTTTGACACTCTTGTGTAGGTGTCATAACCAGTCATAAAATAACTACTGTGGTAGGTTTTGTGGGTTTTGACACTCTTGTGTAGGTGTCATAACCAGCCACAAAATAACTACTGTGGTAGGTTTTGTGGGTTTTGACACTCTTGTATAGGTGTCATAACCAGTCATAAAATAACTACTGTGGTAGGTTTTGTGGGTTTTGACACTCTTGTGTAGGTGTCATAACCAGTCATAAAATAACTACTGTGGTAGGTTTTGTGGGTTTTGACACTCTTGTGTAGGTGTCATAACCAGCCACAAAATAACTACTGTGGTAGGTTTTGTGGGTTTTGACACTCTTGTGTAGGTGTCATAACCAGTCATCAAATAACTACTGTGGTAGGTTTTGTGGGTTTTGACACTCTTGTGTAGGTGTCATAACCAGTCATAAAATAACTACTGTGGTAGGTTTTGTGGGTTTTGACACTCTTGTGTAGGTGTCATAACCAGTCATAAAATAACTACTGTGGTAGGTTTTGTGGGTTTTGACACTCTTATGTAGGTGTCATAATGATTATTCACTCAAGCACTAATGGTAAGATACCTCATTGGCAGTCACCATCACAGCCTTATCATGATTGACAATGGTTTTACCGCCTGTTCTCTCCTTCTCATCTCCGATAATTCAGTGGGGGTTAAGACTTGACTGCGTGCCGTTCCTTCATTCAGCACTTGAGTTCGAATCTCACGGTAAAGGAGGAGGTATTATGTGTGAGAGAGATGGAAAAAGAGAGAGAGACTTGTTTTTCTGGGAACAATGATGATGATTCTGTTTGGGAGTGCATTGCATAGCATAGTGAATGATTATTTCAGCCTTTTGAACAGATCTGGATCCCTGAGTAACGTTAGATTGTAGCGGTGCCACTTCAGCATGATCAAAGGATTAGGCAGAGCAGTGTTCTAATCATCCCCGGCGCCCTGCGGAGACATGGAAACGCACGTCTCCACCGAGAAAAATGTGTGATTCTGAAAACAGAGAGGCCAAATAAGAAGAGATGAAACCCTAATTTAAAAAACAGACAGGTTGAGGAGAAGAGAGGGAAAGGAGAGAAAAGTCCAAAACAATTTTTAAAACTCTAATATTTAGTTCTATAAAAACTCTTGTTCTTCGAACTGTCGTTCATATCTACTTAAGTTACTTTCTCACAAATATAAATATACCAACTTTTCAAATATAAGCTCTGCAAATGCTCTCTCATTTAATACATTCCAATTTAACAGCTATTTGTGACCCAGGCAAACTTCAATGATCTCGATAGCTGTTAGTCTTCTTCCAAATATCTCATTAGCTTTGTGTGATCAGTGCAGGTCTTTTATAGTCGCAGGTGGTTCTGAGGGAAGCCCACCTCTGTACTATCCTGTGTGTGTTAGTGTTAGCTAACTATGTGATTATCTGCCTCCTCGTCCATGTATTCAGAGCCAGTGCCCCTGCCTTATCAGCAGTCTGTAGCTTGCATGCTCAATCGCCTGATTTGTCAAGGGTGACTCCAAAAGATTCTGATAGGCACTTTGCAAATCACCCAGTTGATCTAAAATATCGACCAGCCACAAAAAGTCATTACACACAATAATGGCGGGTGGGACCTTGGACGATGTGACTTAATTAGGTTTCAAATGCCTTCAAAAATGCCTTCAAATCCCTGGGCCCTGGGTCTTTACTGACATTACAGCTGGAGAAAGACTACTACTGCTGACAATACTACTGCTCCTACTGATACACAATGATATTAACTAACTACAGAAAATAAATGGAATTGATCGATAATCCTAATGCTATAATCATTCTACTGGTACTACTACTACTACTACTACTACTACTACTAACGACTTATATCACTACACATAATAGGTTCATATTAATACTTTCTGTTGAGGTGTTCAATATGTACTTTGGCTGTATAGTTCATCATTGCTGTATCGCTGTAGAGCTGTAATTATTAGATATTCTTTAGATTGCCATTTTGTGAGGGTGGTTACAGTCATTAGCATGTTCTACTCTTTTGCTTTGTCTGTATCTCTATGTGTCTCTCTGTGTCTCTCTGTGTCTCTCTCTATGTCTCTCTGTGTCTCTCTCTGTGTCTCTCTATGTCTCTCTGTGTCTCTCTCTGTGTCTCTCTATGTCTCTCTGTCTCTCTATGTCTCTCTGTGTCTCTCTCTCTGTCTCTCTATGTCTCTCTGTGTCTCCCTATGTCTCTCTGTGTCTCTCTCTCTCTCTCTCTCTCTCTCTGTCTGCTCAGTACGAGATAATGATTAAATGAGGGAGAAAAGCAACACAAGAAAGTCTCTCAACAGTAAATTACATGTTTTCCTAATGACATTTAAAAATAATTGCATGTAAATTGTGTTCCAGGCTTTGATAGGAATGAAAACATGCCTGGTGTTTAAATGAGTGTTCTATTTACCCTCTCTCTGCTTGTCTGTGTGTTTGTCTCTCTGCCAACCTCGGTGTCATTGGAGAATCTATATTTTAGAGCATCACAAACTGATGATAATATATTTTTTATATCTGCACTAATTAAATTACTTTCCTTCTGAGCTCAATCCAATTTGTTCAACCTCACAGGCACAGCTTTTGATAGGAGATGATCCTGACCAATATTTATACATTCACCATGATATATCTAGCTTTTGAAACAAACCTCAAATAAATAACATTCTGTTTTGATTGATTTAGAGTTTGTGTGTGCATCGGTACTACTGTATAAATGTCTGTTTTATGCAATAAACCCACCAGCAATATCACTATCAAGACTGACTCTCCTCCAACTCCTTTTATGACATGATTGAATCATAGCCTAACAGTCATCATTCTCTCTGTTTCTTCCTTGCTGTGTAGAAAACCAAGATCTCCACGTACGACAAGATGTGGGAGTTTATGAGCAGTCGGAGGCACTCTGTGATGGTGAAAGATATTGACGAAGGGATCCATCGAGTTCTCACCTCGGACTACGCCTTCCTCATGGAGTCCACCACCATCGAGTTTGTCACCCAGCGCAACTGCAACCTTACCCAGATAGGGGGTCTCATCGACTCCAAAGCCTACGGCGTGGGAACCCCCATGGGTACGTCCTCCTCTCAACATAGTACAACACACACATATACCTACTTCTCAAGCACAATTTCTGCAACCACTCTCGCCTATTTCAAAAGTTAGGACAAAAGACTGAGCCATACTCCCACCCACAGTACATTCTCCATAACCCTGAGACATGACCCATGCAATAACGTTCAGTATCATAGCACCCTGCATTAAGATAAGGTTTATTATGTTGTTTAATAACACAGTCCACTACGCTATAACATGTTTATCATTTAATAACACAGTCCACTACGCTATAACATGTTTATCATTTAATAACACAGTCCACTACGCTATAACATGTTTATCATTTAATAACACAGTCCACTACGCTATAACATGTTTATCATTTAATAACACAGTCCACTACGCTATAACATGTTTATCATTTAATAACACAGCCCACTACGCTATAACATGTTTATCATTTAATAACACAGTCCACTACGCTATAACATGTTTATCATTTAATAACACAGCCCACTACGCTATAACATGTTTATCATTTAATAACACAGTCCACTACGCTATAACATGTTTATCATTTAATAACACAGTCCACTACGCTATAACATGTTTATCATTTAATAATACAGCAAACATACTACGTGTATAATGCTTTCATATTATTCCATAAAGTTACTCAACAATCCAGCACACTAATCTATAATAGGAAAATGCTGTATAGATCAAATCAAATCAAACTGTATTGGTCACGTACACAGTTTACAGCAGGTATAACATGTGCAGTGAAACGCTTGTGTGCTAGCTTCATCAACACTGTAGTAGAATAATCAATATCAAATATCAGATTTGCTCTCTCTGACTTTTCAAACAGAATGACCCCCTTGCACTAATGAGGTGTATGTGTGTGTGTGTGTGTGTGTGTGTGTATGTGTGTGTGTGTGTGTGTGTATATGTGTGTGTGAGAGAGAGTGTGTAAGCACCCAGGGACCCTAAGGGGCCAAGCAGCCGATGAAAGAATGGAGAGAAGAAATATCTGACATACAGTTGAAGTCGGAAGTTTTCATACACTTTAGGCCAACCCAAAATTATATCTAAAACCGATAACCAATGACAAACTGATTTATTACAAACAGTCAAAAAAAGCAGAATATGAATAATCTGACAAAATCACTTAGTAATAGATACAGCATATTTAGTGTCATCTACACTATATTTAAATAAGACGTGTCATCCTTGGGTGTTGACGAGTGATAGTTCTTGTAAGGTGTGGCTGTGTAGGCTTCAATATACAGTTGAAATCGGAAGTTTACATACACTTAGGTTGGAGTCATTAAAACTCGTTTTTCAACCACTCCACAAATTTCTTGTTAACAAACTATAGTTTTGGCAAGTCGGTTAGGACATCTACTTTGTGCATGACACAAGTAATTTTTCCAACAATTGTTTACAGACAGATTATTTCACTTATAATTCACTGTATCACAATTCCAGTGGGTCAGAAGTTTACATACACGAAGTTGACTGTGCCTTTAAACAGCTTGGAAAATTCCAGAAAGTGATGTCATGGCTTTAGAAACTTCTGATAGGCTAATTGACACTATTTGAGTCAATTGGAGATGTACCTGTGGATGTATTTCAAGGCCTCCCTTTTGCTTGACATCATGAGAAAATCAAAATAAATCAGCTAAGACCTCAGAAAAAAAATTGTAGTCTGGTTCATCCTTGGGAGAAATTTCCAAATGCCTGAAGGTACCACATTCATCTGTACAAACAATAGTACGCAAGTATAAACACCATGGGACCATGCAGCCATCATACTGCTCAGGAAGGAGACGCGTTCTGTCTCCTAGAGATGAACGTACTTTGGTGCAAAAAGTGCAAATCAATCCCAGAACAACAGCAAAGGACCTTGTGAAGATGCTGGAGGAAGCAGGTACAAAAGTATTTATATCCATAGTAAAACGAGTCCTATATCGACATAACCTGAAAGGCTGCTCACCAAGGAAGAAGCCACTGCTCCAAAACCGCCATAAAAAAGCCAGACTACGGTTTGCAACTGCACATCAGGACAAAGATCGTACTTTTTGGAGAAATGTCCTCTGGTCTGATGAAACCAGAGGACATTATGACCATCATTATGTTTGGAGGAAAAAAGGGGAGGCTTGCAAGCCGAAGAACACCATCCCAACCATGAAGCACGGGGGTGGCAGCATCATGTTGTGGGGGTGCTTTGCTGCAGGAGGGATTGGTGTACTTCACAAAATAGATGGCATCATGAGGCAGGAAGATTATGTGGATATAGACATCAGTCAGGAAGTTAAAGCTTGGTTGTAAATGGGTCTTCCAAATGGACAATAACCCCAAGCATACTTCCAAAGTTGTGACAAAATGGCTTAAGAACAACAAAGTCAAGGTATTGGAGTGGCCATCACAAAGCCCTGACCACGATCCTATAGAACATTTGTAGGCAGAACTGAAAAAGTGTGTGTAAGCAAGGAGGCCTACAAACCTGACTCAGTTACACCAGCTCTGTCAGGAGGAATGGGCCAAAATTCACCCAACTTATTGTGGGAAGCTTGTGGAAGGCTACCCGATACGTTTGACCCAAGTTAAACAATTTTAAGGCAATGCTACCAAATACTAATTGAGTGTGTGTAAACTTCTGACCCACTGGGAATGTGATGAAAGAAATAAAAGTTGAAATAAATCATTCTCTACTATTATTCCGACATTTCACATTCTTAAAATAAAGTGGTGATCCTAACTGACATAAGACAGGGATTTTTACTAGGATGAATTGTCAGGAATTGTGCAAAACTGAGTTTAAATGTGTTCGGCTAAGGTGTATGTAAACTTCCGACTTCAACTGTAAATAAATATATAAATGAATGGAGAGGGTGTTGGACGGTGGCACGCTGGTTTACACGTTGTGTGCGGAGGTGCAGGATTTGATTATGGAGCTCAGCAGCAGATTGTCTTAATCCTGTTACACATGCAGCTCCCGGCAACGGCTGCCACAAATGAAAAGGAAAAACTCCTTGTAAGTACCTGAGTTATAAGGGGAAGATCGCTCTGGGGCGTCCCTACAAGACAACTTAACACAATGACCTGCATGCAAAGGATGCTGGCTTTTTTCGTGTCCTCTGTCATTTATTTGGGGAGAACTGGAAGGTGGAGGTTGTCTGTCTTTCTATGTTTGGGACACTGAAGAATTGTGGCTTTTATACGCTACGTAAATGAACTCTAAAAGGTTTTGGTGTAACAGTCTCCCTGTTATTTAGCTTGTTGTCTAACACATTGTTGTTACGGCTGTCCTCGCTGACAGAAGGTGGGGACCAAAACGCAGAGTGGTTAGTGTTCATTCTTTTAATGAAAATCAACAAAACCCTTCAAAATACAAAAACAACCAACGTGACAAAACCGAAACCGTCCTGTGTGGCAACAAAACCTCCACAGGAACAAACACCCACAAAACACAAGTGAAACCCTGGCTGCCTAAGTATGATTCTCAATCAGGGACAACGATTGACAGCTGTCTCTGATTGAGAATCATACCAGGCCGAACACAAAATCCCAACATAGAAAATCAACCATAGACAACCCACCCAACTCACGCCCTGACCAACTAAAACAAATACATGACAAAGGAAAACAGGTCAGGAACGTGACAGAACCCCCCCCTTAAGGTGCGAACTCCGGGCGCACCAGCACAAAGTCTAGGGGAGGGTCTGGGTGGGCGTCTGTCCACGGTGGCGGCTCTGGCGCTGGTCGTGGTCCCCACCCCACCATAGTCAACCCCCGCTTCCGTGGCCTCCTCCCAATCTTCACCCTCCATGTCAATCCCACTATTTCAAAGGGCAGTAACAGACTGAGGGGTAGCACCTGACTGAGGGGTAGCACCTGACTGAGGGGTAGCACCTGACTGAGGGGTAGCACCTGACTGAGGGGTAGCACCTGACTGAGGGGTAGCACCTGATTGAGGGGTAGCACCTGATTGAGGGGTAGCACCTGACTGAGGGGCTCTGGCGGATCCTGGCTGGCGGAAGGCTCTGGCGGATCCTGGCTGGCGGAAGGCTCTGGCGGATCCTGGCTGGCGGAAGGCTCTGGCGGATCCTGGCTGGCGGAAGGCTCTGGCGGATCCTGGCTGGCGGAAGGCTCTGGCGGATCCTGGCTGGCTGGCAGCTCCTGGCTGGCTGGCTCTGGCTGGTCCTGGCTGGACGGCTCTGGCTGGTCCTGGCTGGACGGCTCTGGCTGGTCCTGGCTGGACGGCTCTGGCTGGTCCTGGCTGGACGGCTCTGGCTGGACGGCTCTGGCTGGTCCTGGCTGGACGGCTCTGAAGGCTCGGGACAGACGGGCAGCGCTGGGCAGGCAGACAGTTCAGACCACGCTGGGCAGGCAGACAGTTCAGGCAGTGCTGAGCAGGCAAGCAGCGCAGGCGGCGTTGGGCAGACGGCCGACTCTGACCTGCTGAGGCGCACAGTAGGCCTGGTGCATGGTGCCGGAACTGGAGGCACTGGGCTGGAGACACGCACCACAGGGAGAGTGCGTGGAGGAGGAACAGGGCTCTGGAAACGCACTGGAAGCCTGGTGCGTGGTGTTGGCACTGATGGTACTGGGCTGGGGTGGGAAGGTGGCGCCGGATATACCGGACCGTGAAGGAGGACACGCGCTCTTGAGCACCGAGCCTCCCCAACCCTACCAGGTTGAATGGTCCCCGTAGCCCTGCCAGTGCGGCGAGGTGGAATAGCCCGCACTGGGCTATGCAGGCGAACCGGGGACACCACCTGTAAGGCTGGTGCCATGTACGCCGGCCCGAGGAGACGTACTGGAGGCCAGATATGTTGGGCCGGCTTCATGGCACCCGGCTCGATGCCCAACCTAGCCCTCCCAGTGCGGCAAGGTGGAATAGCCCGCACTGGGCTAAGCACGCGTACTGGGGACACCGTGCGCTCCACCGCATAACACGGTGTCTGACCAGTACGACGCCCTCTCACTCCACGGTAAGCCCGGGGAGTTGGCTCAGGTATCCAACCCGGCTTCGCCACACTCCCCTTTAGCCCCCCCCCCCCCCAAGAAATTTTTGGGTGAGCCTCTCGGGCTTCCGTGCTAGCCGCGTACCCTCATACCTCCGGTTCCTCTCTCCGGTTGCCTCTGCTCTCCTCGCTGCCTCCAGCTGTTCCCATGGGAGGCGATCCTTTCCAGCCAGGATCTCCTCCCATGTGTAGCAACCCTTGCCGTTCAAGACGTCTTCCCATGTCCATTCCTCTGTCTGTCTCTGCTGCTGTCGCTGCCCTTCTCCACTCCGCTTGGTCCTCTTGTGGTGGGTGTTTCTGTTACGGCTGTCCTCGCTGACAGAAGGTGGGGACCAAAACGCAGAGTGGTTAGTGTTCATTCTTTTAATGAAAATCAACAAAACCCTTCAAAATACAAAAACAACCAACGTGACAAAACCGAAACCGTCCTGTGTGGCAACAAAACCTCCACAGGAACAAACACCCACAAAACACAAGTGAAACCCTGGCTGCCTAAGTATGATTCTCAATCAGGGACAACGATTGACAGCTGTCTGATTGAGAATCATACCAGGCCGAACACAAAATCCCAACATAGAAAATCAACCATAGACAACCCACCCAACTCACGCCCTGACCAACTAAAACAAATACATGACAAAGGAAAACAGGTCAGGAACGTGACAATTGTTCAGTATGCAGCAGGACACATGCCTTTAGAGAATACAACACGGTGTGTCCCATTTCCCTAAGAGGATGGATAATTCTGTCCTTTATAACATCAGTGGCTATTTGCTCCATTTGTGTATGTTTTATGTAGTTCTCGGTCATAAAGCACAGGGCCATTCAGTAAATGACTGTATGAGAGAGCAGCAGAGAGGGTGTGTTTTCTCTGTGTGATTGTCCTATAACAATATTTGTTATGTGTGACCAGGGTGTTGGCGACAGCTGGAATGGAATATGCTGCATTGGTTGGGATGCATTCGCTAGGAACAATGCAGGAATGGGTTTGTCGTGTGTGTGTGTGTGTGTGTGTGTGGTGTGTGTGGTGTGTGTGTGTGTGTGTGTGTGTGTGTGTGTGTGTGTGTGTGTGTGTGTGTGTGCGTGCGTGCGTGCGTGCGTGCGTGCGTGCGTGCGTGCGTGCGTGCGTGCGTGCGTGCGTATACGAGTGTGAGTGTATGTCTGTGTGAGTGTATGTCTGTGCATGTGCGCATATATGGCATTCATGTGTGTGCATTTGTATTAAGTGTGTGCGGGTCTCCAAATGCGTTTGTCCGTATGTGTGTGTGTGTGTGTCTGTCTGGCAAAGGTTTAGGTTGTGCATCGCACACATCGTCGGTCCGTGCTGAAAAAAGATGTTTAGCATCATCACTCCCTTGTGGCCCATTCACACGGAGCAGAGAACAAGGCATTTAAATTGCTAATCCTACCCTTTTAGTACCCGTTACCATATGTGTCCTGTATTCCCATACAGCCTGGCCATTTAGCATATATCTCATTGACTTTAACAGAGAGGAGTTGTCTGCCTGCATTAGTACCTGGGCCTTGATAGTTCAGTGGTGTACTTGGTTCTGAGTCCCTCTGGCAGCCGCTCCCCAAGTCTGCACTGTAATGGACAGAGTTAGTGTTAGTTAGCGCGGCCGTCCAGATGTTATCCATCTCTAACTCTAATGGGATATTTACTGCATTGGCAACTGCGGTTAATTCAGAGTATAACATTTAGCCCATAGAAGAGGAGAGTAGACCAGAGCGAAGTATATACATCTGGTAGGACCATTGTGAAGTTGTATCTAAAGGGGATTGTTGTTGGCCTACATAAGGTGGAGTGGAAGGGGGGAGGGACACAGGAGCTGTGTAGCTGTGTGTCCACATTAGAGAGTGAAGCCCCATAGTGACCGTAGTCCTATTGTACCTATGGGGATAGATCTCCCCGCTCAGCCTTTAATGTGTGTGTATGGACGTCCTCCCTAGAGAGGTCATTAAGTGGAGTCATGCACAGTAGCGTATCAAACATCTGTCACAGGTTTGTTTATGCGACTCGCGCCACTCGGCCGCTTGTGATTAAACTGTTACTTCCTCTGCTCCATACGTCCATAATCTCAAGGGGCTCTGCCTCTGCCCTCCTTCCTTCCCTCGTCTATCTCTCTCTGTCTCTCTCCCCTCCCTATCTCTCTCTCTGCCCGCCTTCTCTCTTTCCATCTCTCTCTCCCTCTCTCATTTTCTCTCTTTCTTCATCTCTCCCTCTTTCTCTTTCTCTCTCTCCCTCTCTCTTGCTCTCTCTCTTTGCTATCAATTTTCATTGTGTTTCATTAGGCCTTCTTAATCACTTACAGTATTAGGGAAGTGCATATTTTGCATGTCAGCAGGTTTGGCCATTCCTGCCGTGCAGTGCGGGGAAGTTGTCGCGATGGTTCCCCCGTGGATCGTTTAGCTCCGGATCATAAACGACAAAGAACATCTCTGTAAGACCTGAATGGAATGCTGGGAAATGGGACATCTCTGAGGGCGTGACCCGCCTTCTGTTTGGGCAGCGACCTTCCTGTCCTAGTCCTGTATATCAGAAAGAGAGAGAGAGAGAGAGAGAGAGAGAGAGAGAGAGAGAGAGAGAGAGAGAGAGAGAGAGAGAGAGAGAGAGAGAGAGAGAGAGAGAGAGAGAGAGAGAGAGAGAGAGAGAGAGAGAGAGAGAGAGAGAGAGAGAGAGAGAGAGAGAGAGAGAGAGAGAGAGAGAGAGAGAGAGAGGGACAGAGGGACAGAGGGACGGAAGGACAGTGAGAGGGAGGGAACGGTTGAGGGAAGGAGGGAGGAACAAAGAGATGGTGGGGGGTGAGGTATGAGGACAAATGGAGAAAATATGACAGACCTAGCTGGGGCGGAATGAAGATGTCAGTCTAGAAGAGTCTGTGAACTACAGTTTACCAGAAAGTATATGTGAGCACAATCAAAGCACAAGGTGGAATATGTTTGCAGAAATGTTTTGATAATAACAGTATTCTCCAGGCATTTAGAGGTAATTGCAGGCCCTGAAAGTAATAATTTTAAATATTTACACACATCCATTTGCTCTCTTTTATATTTCCCCCTGATCGACTTAACATGCAAAACAAATCTGGAGCTGTATTACAAAGAAGGAAAACAAAATCTGAGAACAAGGCTAAAAATACGACATGTACTTGAGCATGCCAGGAACATTTTCCATGCTGTTTTGAGGAGAGACAATGCATTAGGGATTGGTGTGCTATTACTTACTTTGATCTGACAGATTACAGCTATGTGTCTTATTCTGGATTCACGACGGTCTGTCAGTTCCCGCTCCTATGTTTCTTCTGTTGGAGAATTATGGCTCAACATTTATGGCTACCCCATGTTGAGAGGGCCTGTTTTCAGCTCTTCACATTTACTTATTCTGTTTATCGCTGAGAAACACAACTTTCTCCTCCATCTCTCACCCAGTAATACTCAATAGAAAGAGAGTACTTCATTTCCATTTTCTAACCGCTTCTTCACCCGTCACGTCATTGGAAGACACACAGTATATATTAACCACAATACAAAAATGCTGTGGACTCTATAGTGATCTCAGGCAACTGCCAACACATTTCCATAACTATTTTATCAAATTTTTTAAAGAAAAGTTGCAATAATTTTGCACACATTGGAGTAAACAACAATTTAAATCAAGCTGGGAATTAATTAAATGAAATACAGTTGATGTCGGAAGTTTACGTACACTTAGGTTGGAGTCAATTAAACTCGTTTTTCAACCACTCCACAAATTTCTTGTTAACAAACTATAGTTTTGTCAAGTCGGTTAGGACATCTACTTTGTGGATGATACAAGTAATTTTTCCAACAATTGTTTACAGACAGATTATTTCACTTATAATTCACCGTATCACAATTCCAGTGGGGCAGAAGTTTACATACACTAAGTTGACTGTGCCTTTAAACAGCTTGGAAAATTCCAGAAAATGATGTCATGGCTTTAGAAGCTTTTGATAGGCTAATTGACATAATTTGAGTCAATTGGAGGTGTACCTGTCGATGTATTTCAAGGCCTACCTTCAAACTCAGTGCCTCTTTGCTTGACGACATGGGAAAATCAAAAGAAATCAGCCAAGACCTCAGAAAAGAATTGTAGACCTCCACAAGTCTGATTCATCCTTGGGAGTAATTTCCAAGCACCTGAAGGTACCACGTTCATCTGTACAAACAATAGTATGCAAGTATAAACACCATGGTTTCTCAAATGATTGCCTCGCCTGGTTCACCAACTACTTCTCTGATAGAGTTCAGTCTGTCAAATCGGAGAGCCTGTTGTCCGGACCTCTGGCAGTCTCTATGGGGGTGCCACAGGGTTCAATTCTCGGGCAGACTCTCTTCTCTGTATACATCAATAATGTCGCTCTTGCTGCTGGTGATTCTCTGATCCACCTCTACGCAGACGACACCATTCTGTATACTTCTGGCCCTTCTTTGGACACTGTGTTAACTAACCTCCAGATGAGTTTCAATGCCATACAACTCTCCTTCCGTGGCCTCCAACTGCTCTTAAATACAAGTAAAACTAAATGCATGCTCTTCAACCGATCGCTGCCCGCACCTGCCCGCCCGTCCAGCATCACTACTCTGGACGGTTCTGACTTAGAATATGTGGACAACTACAAATACCTAGGTGTCTGGTTAGACTGTAAACTCACCGTCCAGACTCACATTAAGCATCTCCAATCCAAAAGTAAATCTAGAATCGGCTTCCTATTTCGCAACAAAGCATCCTTCACTCATGCTGCTAAACATACCCTCGTAAAACTGACCATCCTACCGATCCTTGACTTTGGCGATGTCATTTACAAAATAGCCTCCAACACTCTACTCAACAAATTGGATGCAGTTTATCATAGTGCCATCCGTTTTGTCACCAAAGCCCCATATACTACCCACCACTGCGACCTGTATGCTCTCGTTGGCTGGCCCTCACTTCATACTCGTTGCCAAACCCACTGGCTCCAAGTCATCTACAAGTCTTTGCTAGGTAAAGCCTCGCCTTATCTCAGCTCACTGGTCACCATAGTAGCACCCACTCGTAGCACGCGCTCCAGTAGGTATATCTCACCTTTGGCCGCCTTTTCTTCCTGTTCTCTGCTGCCAATGACTGGAACGAACTGCAAAAATCACTGAAGCTGGAGACATATATCTCTCTCACTAGCTTTAAGCACCAGTTTTCAGAGCAGCTCACAGATCACTATATCTGTACATAGCCCATCTGTAAATATCCGATCCAACTATCTCATCCCCGTACTGTATTTATTTATTTATCTTGCTCCTTTGAACCCCAGTATCTCTACTTGCACATTCATCTTCTGCACATCCTACCATTCCAGTGTTTAATTGCTATATTGTAATTACTTCGCCACCTTGGCCTATTTATTGCCTTACCTGCCTTATCTTACCTCATTTGCACTCACTGTATATATACTTTTTCTACTGTATTTTTGACTGTATGTTTGTTTATTCCATGTGTAACTCTGTGTTGTTGTATGTGTCGAACTGCTTTGCTTTATCTTGGCCAGGTCGCAGTTGTAAATGAGAACTTGTTCTCAACTAGCCTACCTGGTTAAATAAAGATGAAAAAAAAAAATATATATATATTTAAAAATGGGACCATGCAGTCGTCATATCGCTCAGGAAGGAGACGCGTTCTGTCTCCTAGAGATGAACGTACTTTGGTGCGAAAAGTGCAAATTATAAGGGATTTTTGTCAATTCAAATCTGGTATCAGGACAAAATGTGATTCAGAGTCACCGAATATACTTTAAGTATTTTTATTAAACTCAAGCGATAAATGGTAAATGCAATTTTCGTATATACTGGTTCTCTGTATCACCTCGCAGGATAGAACAGAGAACTGGCAGGATGTAAGTAAACAGCTGTTCTTATACGGTGACAGATGTAGTTCCATCCCGTATGTTGGCCTATCACAGTAGAGGCTGAGCGTGGTTTAAACTTTGCTCAGCCTATCGCCGGCGCTCAGGCTAGTTCCAGCCTCTTGGCGCTCCTTGGTGTCCGGCGCTGTTGCTGTGTAGATTACGCTCCCACACCCTAGAGACTGGGGCCAGACAGTTCTGTAACATTGTCTGAGCTATTTGTACCTGCATAGAAAGCATACTGTTCTCGCTCAAGGTTAACCACAGCTTCTCAGCACACTATCTGGGGCACAATGTTACTTTCAGCACACACACACAGACACCCAGGCGCCCAGGCTAACAGTTGCTAATATTATATCACATGTGATATAGCATTGGGTTATAGTGCAATAAACACAAATCCTAACAAAATAAATCCCAGAACTACAGCAAAGGACCTTGTGACGATGCTGGAGGAAACAGGTACAAAAGTATCTACACTGCTCAAAAAAATAAAGGGAACACTTAAACAACACAATGTAACTCCAAGTCAATCACACTTCTGTGAAATCAAACTGTCCACTTAGGAAGCAACACTGATTGACAATAAATTTCACATGCTGTTGTGCAAATGGAATAGACAAAAGGTGGAAATTATAGGCAATTAACAAGACACCCCCAATAAAGGAGTGATTCTGCAGGTGGTACCAAAGACCACTTCTCAGTTCCTATGCTTCCTGGCTGATGTTTTGGTCACTTTTGAATGCTGGCGGTGCTCTCACTCTAGTGGTAGCATGAGACGGAGTCTACAACCCACACAAGTGGCTCAGGTAGTGCAGCTCATCCAGGATGGCACATCAATGCGAGCTGTGGCAAGAAGGTTTGCTGTGTCTGTCAGCGTAGTGTCCAGAGCATGGAGGCGCTACCAGGAGACAGGCCAGTACATCAGGAGACGTGGAGGAGGCCGTAGGAGGGCAACAACCCAGCAGCAGGACCGCTACCTCTGCCTTTGAGCAGGAGGAGCACTGCCAGAGCCCTGCAAAATGACCTCCAGCAGGCCACAAATGTGCATGTGTCTGCTCAAACGGTCAGAAACAGACTCCATGAGGGTGGTATGAGGGCCCGACGTCCACAGGTGGGGGTTGTGCTTACAGCCCAACACTGTGCAGGACGTTTGGCATTTGCCAGAGAACACCAAGATTGGCAAATTCGCCACTGGCGCCCTGTGCTCTTCACAGATGAAAGCAGGTTCACACTGAGCACATGAGCACATGTGACAGAGTCTGGAGACGCCGTGGAGAACGCTCTGCTGCCTGCAACATCCTCCAGCATGACCGGTTTGGCGGTGGGTCAGTCATGGTGTGGGGTGGCATTTCTTTGTGGGGCCGCACAGCCCTCCATGTGCTCGCCAGAGGTAGCCTGACTGCCATTAGGTACCGAGATGAGATCCTCAGAGCCCTTGTGAGACCATATGCTGACACATGCACATTTGTGGCCTGCTGGAGGTCATTTTGCAGGGCTCTGGCAGTGCTCCTCCTGCTCAAAGGCGGAGGTAGCGGTCCGGCTGCTGGGTTGTTGCCCTCCTACGGCCTCCTCCACGTCTCCTGATGTACTGGCCTGTCTCCTGGTAGCGCCTCCATGCTCTGGACACTACGCTGACAGACACAGCAAACCTTCTTGCCACAGCTCGCATTGATGTGCCATCCTGGATGAGCTGCACTACCTGAGCCACTTGTGTAGGTTGTAGACTCCGTCTCATGCTACCACTAGAGTGAGAGCACCGCCAGCATTCAAAAGTGACCAAAACATCAGCCAGGAAGCATAGGAACTGAGAAGTGGTCTTTGGTACCACCTGCAGAATCACTCCTTTATTGGGGGTGTCTTGCTAATTGCCTATAATTTCCACCTTTTGTCTATTCCATTTGCACAACAGCATGTGAAATTTATTGTCAATCAGTGTTGCTTCCTAAGTGGACAGTTTGATTTCACAGAAGTGTGATTGACTTGGAGTTACATTGTGTTGTTTAAGTGTTCCCTTTATTTTTTTGAGCAGTGTATATCCACAGTAAAACGAGTCCTATATCGACATAACCTGAACGGCCGCTCGGCAAGGAAGAAGCCACTGCTCCAAAACCGCCATAAAAAAGCCAGACTAAGGTTTGTAACTGCACATGGGGACAAATATTGTACTTTTTGGAGAAATGTCCTCTGGTCTGATGAAACAAAAATAGAACTGTTTGGCCATAATGACCATCGTTATGTTTGGAGGGAAAAGGGGGATGCTTGCAAGCCGAAGAACACCATCCCAACCGAGAAGCACGGGGGTGGCAGCATCATGTTGTGTGGGTGCTTTGCTGCAGGAGGGACTGATGTGCTTCACAGAATAGATGGCATCATGAGGGAGGAAAATTGTGGATATATTGAAGCAACATCTCAAGACATCAGACAGGAAGTTAAAGCTTGGTCACAAATGGGTCTTCCAAATGTACAATGACCCCATGCATACTTCCAAAGTTGTGGCAAAATGGCTTAAGGACAACAAAGTCAAGTTATTGGAGTGGCCATCACAAAGCCCTGACCTCAATCCTATAGAAAATGTGTAGGCAGAACTGAAAAGGCGAGTGTATAGCAAGGAGGCCTACAAACCTGACTCAGTTACACCAGCTCTGCCAGGAGGAATGGGCCAAAATTCACCCAGCTTATTTTGGAAAGCTTGTGGAAGGCTACCCGATACGTTTGACCCAAGTTAAACAATTTAAAGGCAATGCTACCAAATACTAATTGAGTGTGTGTAAACTTCTGACCCACTGGGAATGTGAGGAAAGAAATTAAAGCTGAAATAAATCATTCTCTCTACTATTATTCTGACATTTCACATTCTTAAAATAAAGTGGTGATCCTAACTGACATAAGACAGGGAATTTTTACTGGGATTAAATGTCGGGAATTGTGAAAAACTGAGTTTAAATGTATTCGGCTAAGGTGTATGTAAACTTCCGACTTCAACTGTACAAGTTGTGGCCTCCTTCACAATGTGAGAGGGCATGCAGAAATCATTATCTAAAGACAGTCGGAACACAACCACATGATTTCATTGTCCATTTAGTTGTTATGGAGGATTATGAAGTGCAGACAATGACATTCTAGATTCTACTGAAATGCCATGTTCCACTGCCCTGCAGAATATTTAGTTTGGCCTCTGCAGCAGTGCTGTTCAATTGATATAAGTGAATGATTAAACCAGCCATAAGCTAAGCTAGCACAATGTTATATCATTGTATTGTTTTGTATTTATTATGGATCCCCATTAGCTGCTGCTGGAGCTTTGCTGGATCTGAAAATCCTCATATTAATTTATCCCCATTCTGGTTTCTCTGGGGTTTCTCATTTTGTTTTGCTACCATACACCTGGCTCTGGCTGGTATTTCAGTACTGGTGGTGAGTGATCTGACACACAGGACTAGCTACAGTAGTGAGTGTCTGACACACACATGGCTAGTTACAGTAGTGAGTGAACTGACACACACATGGCTAGTTACAGTAGTGAGTGATCTGACACACACAGGACTAGCTACAGTAGTGAGTGATCTGACAGACACAAGGCTAGCTACAGTAGTGAGCGATCAGACACACACAGGGCTAGCTACAGTAGTGAGTGAGCTGTCACACACAGGGCTAGCTACAGTTGTGAGTGATCTGACACAGACAGGACACACACAGGACTAGCTGTTGTATGAATGTGACACCTGAAGAGAAATGTATTTAGATGGCAATGAATTATATGAGAGTTAGTGCTGTGTGTTTCAAATGATTTATCACCATGGGTATGCATGTTTTCAAACATGTACGCTGGGCTCTGCCTGTCTGTTGTTGATCTGATAAAAGAGAGAGAGAGAGAGAGACACACGCAAAGCCTTGAGCTGACGATGGACATAACACATCTAAAAGTATTCAAAGGTGGCCTGGTGACCGCAGCACCACTGTTCTCTGCTCTTCAGGCATAGCAACAGCACAGTGAGGAAGTGTTACTATGGAGATTGTCAATTACTGCGTGCCTTTTTGTCTGCCCAGCTCCTGCTGCTATAGTATTGGTCCTCTTACATACTAACAAGTAGCATTGTATTGTTCCCTGCATGGCTGCTTCTCAACAAACAGCCTTGATACTTAATATTCATCAGGCAATCACTGTTGTTATCCCCTCTTCTCAACACGAAGCTGGCTATAGTTCTGAAGAGTTGTTATCCCCTCTTCTCAACACGAAGCTGGCTATAGTTCTGAAGAGTTGTTATCCCCTCTTCTCAACACGAAGCTGGCTATAGTTCTGAAGAGTTGTTATCCCCTCTTCTCAACACGAAGCTGGCTATAGTTCTGAAGAGTTGTTATCCCCTCTTCTCAACACGAAGCTGGCTATAGTTCTGAAGAGTTGTTATCCCCTCTTCTCAACACGAAGCTGGCTATAGTTCTGAAGAGTTGTTATCCCCTCTTCTCAACACGAAGCTGGCTATAGTTCTGAAGAGTTGTTATCCCCTCTTCTCAACACGAAGCTGGCTATAGTTCTGAAGAGTTGTTATCCCCTCTTCTCAACACGAAGCTGGCTATAGTTCTGAAGAGTTGTTATCCCCTCTTCTCAACATGAAGCTGGCTATAGTTCTGAAGAGTTGTTATCCCCTCTTCTCAACGTGAAGCTGGCTATAGTTCTGAAGAGTTGTTATCCCCTCTTCTCAACACGAAGCTGGCTATAGTTCTGGAGTTGTTATCCCCTCTTCTCAACATGAAGCTGGCTATAGTTCTGGAGTTGTTATCCCCTCTTCTCAACATGAAGCTGGCTGTAGTTCTGGAGTTGTTATCCCCTCTTCTCAACACGAAGCTGGCTATAGTTCTGGAGTTGTTATCCCCTCTTCTCAACACAAAGCTGGCTATAGTTCTGAAGAGTTGTTATCCCCTCTTCTCAACATGAAGCTGGCTATAGTTCTGAAGAGTTGTTATCCCCTCTTCTCAACACGAAGCTGGCTATAGTTCTGAAGAGTTGTTATCCCCTCTTCTCAACATGAAGCTGGCGATAGTTCTGAAGAGTTGTTATCCCCTCTTCTCAACATGAAGCTGGCTATAGTTCTGGAGTTGTTCTCCCCTCTTCTCAACATGAAGCTGGCTATAGTTCTGAAGACTTGTTTTCCAATATCCTCAACACCAAGCTGGCTATAGTTCTGAAGACCTGTTTTAAACTCTCCTCAACACCAAGCTGGCTATAGTTCTGAAGACCTGTTTTAAACTCTCCTCAACACCAAGCTGGCTATAGTTCTGAAGTGTATGAGATAATAATAAGGGAGTGTGATTGAGTTTTAAAAAATTCAAGCAGCATTAACATCCTGATTATATGGGCCCCTAGCCACAGGGAGAGCTCTCCAGTTGATGATATGAAAGGGGGTCGGGGAGATTTCAAGTGTTTTCACTTGGTTTCACCCTTCAGGTGTAATCAGAAGCCTCTGCGTGTGACGGGGTTTGATCTGGCCAGCAGGGAACACGAACACGCCAGCCTTGTTTACCTGGCTGGTGCGGGGAAGCCTGGAGGCTGCAGGGAGTTTTGGGAAATTCTCCTGACACTGAGGAGATGTCGTGAACGTGTGTACACACACACACACACACACACACACACACACACACACACACACACACACACACACACACACAGAGGGGCAGAAGGGAGCACTTCAAAGCAACATGTCGGCAGCACATTTATTTATTAAGCAAAACAAAACAATGCACACTAGAGACATTACCGCTAATTAAGCATGGCAACCAGTTTTAATGAGAGAAAAAAAGGAGCAGATAAAAGGAGGTAAATTGTTGGTCCCTGGAATGTACTTCGGGTTTATTTGTATATTGTTTGAAACCCCCATGGGAGCTGCATGGGAGAATCTATGGTGCATTCAGCACCAGCCAGGACACTGTGGTTGGGATGTTGGTGCCACGCACACGCATATGTACTGTACACAAACACACGCCCACACACCCACACGTACTGTACACACACGCACTACACATGCACACGTACTGTACACACACACATGCACACGTATACACACACACACGCTTTCCTCCTAATTATTATCTATCTCAACCTCACCTGATTTTTTTGGTCCCTCAGGTTCTCCGTACAGGGACAAGATCACCATAGCGATCCTGCAGCTGCAGGAAGAAGGAAAGCTGCACATGATGAAGGAGAAGTGGTGGAGGGGGAACGGTTGTCCGGAGGATGAGAAGAATAAGGAGGCCAGCGCTCTGGGGGTCCAGAACATCGGGGGCATCTTTATCGTCCTGGCGGCTGGACTCGTCTTGTCGGTGTTTGTGGCAGTCGGAGAGTTCATCTATAAATCCAAACAAAACGCACAACTGGAAAAGGTAAAGCAACATCCTTTCACGTATAGCCAGGTTGCAATGACAATGTGTCTGTGTGTGGATCTTATTATGCAGAGATTTTTGACAAGGAGACCATTTTTACACTTTTCTATTAGCGTTGTGTTTTGGCCTAGCTTACATTTATTTTGTGGTTTACAAAATATAACATTTTTATCACATATTTTTATTTCTGACATAAAAAGCACAAAATGTGAAAGTAGAGACATTTAGTCTCATTGTATTTGCAATAAACCATCCCTCACCTCATACTCAATAAAGTGCACTTGATGTTTGGATACGGGTGGAGGGGACATTTACACGTGTTCAGTATTAACACTTATTTGAATGTACATGATGTACAAAAGGACAGACAGACAGTAGCCATTTTAGTTACACTGAGATCACAAGGACAATTTTACATGATAGTCAGGTCAGCTCCTGAAACACTGATGTTTATGTAGATACAGTAATGCACCATATTCTTTAAGACACAGTAAGTATGGGTTCATTTTCTTGCCTTTATCCACTTAGCCCCAACGGCACCAAGGTGATAGGAAGCGTGAGGAGTTCTGCTGTCACCACGGACCCTCCAAGCAGCTACCTGTAGACTTTAACCACCAGCTCAAATGACCTCCAGAAAGACTCCAGAGACTCCAGTCATCTACAATTACCTTAAAATGCACAAATTGTATTTTTTTAACTTCAGATAGTTCCCGATTTGGGAAGTTTCCTGTCGGAAGAACTGGCAGCGATGTTATGGTCACAACGTTTGAATGAAAAGTTGCCATTGGTGCATGGTTGAGTGTATGTGTTCGAAAGGTGTCCCTAAAACTAGAGGTGCACGGTTTCACACGATGGGGTTGGAAGGTTGGCCCAAATGCATGATCCATAATGTTCATGTAAATGTCACCAGTCATACGCCTTGCCACTCTCGTCTTCACGTCACCCTCAACACACAGCCACAGCAATCCTCTCCCAAAAAAGAATCATTATTATCAGATTCAAACTTTTGGACAGACAAGCCAAACTGAATCAAGCTATGATTGCAAACTCTCTGAAGGCTTAGTTTTGGAAACACATGTAAGCTTTCAGATATTATAACATACTAACTACTCTACTGAATAATCTCATATTAAAAGTGTAATGCTACAACAACACATCACTCGTTGTTAACAGCATGTAAACCTTTTGATGATCCCCTTAAGCCCATGTCCTTCCTGTCCTGTCCTTCTTGTCTTGTCCTTCCTGTCCGTTCTTTCCTGTCCTTCCTGCCCTGTCCTGCCGTTCCTGTCCTTCCTGTCCTGTCCTGTCCTTCCTGTCCTGTCCTTCCTGTCCTGTCCTGTCCTTCCTGTCCTGTCCTGCCGTTCCTGTCCTGTCCTTCCTGTCCTGTCCTTCCTGTCCTGTCCTGTCCTGTCCTGTCCTGTCCTTCCTGTCCTGTCCTGTCCTGTCCTTCCTGTCCTGTCCTTCCTGTCCTGCCGTTCCTGTCCTTCCTGTCCTGTCCTTCCTGTCCTGCCGTTCCTGTCCTTCCTGTCCTGTCCTTCCTGTCCTGCCGTTCCTGTCCTTCCTGTCCTGTCCTTCCTGTCCTGTCCTGTCCTTCCTGGGATTCCTATCTTGTCTTTCCTGCCCTGTCCTGCCGTTCCTGTCCTTCCTGCCCTGTCCTGTCCTTCCTGTCTTGTCCTGACCCGTCCTGTCCTTCCTGTCTTGTCCTGACCCGTCCTGTCCTTCCTGTCTTGTCCTGTCCTGTCCTGTCCTTCCTGCCCTGTCCTGTCCTGTCCTGCCCTGTCCTGTCCTGTCCTGTCCTTCCTGCCCTGTCCTGTCCTGTCCTTCCTGTCCTGTCCTGACCCGTCCTGTCCTTCCTTTCCTGTCTAACACAGTGCTCTCTCACCCAACAAGTCTCATAAATCTCAAACGCCAACCCCTACTTAGCTCTCTACAGGAGCCTGGCCTGCACTAAGAGCTTTCTTCTACACCCTCCATCGATCGCACAACGCAGTGATGCTGCTGCTGCTTCTCGGCCATAAGCCCCCACATCTATGATTCAGAGCATCTAGTCGTGAAGTGATGTTCAGAGTCCTTCTGTCAACGACAACACACACGCACAGCACTACACCCACAGACCAGCCAGGGTAGACGGGAGGGGAGGTCCCCCATCAATAGGATGTCATTTAAAGAATGCTAAAGAACGATATGGCTAATAAAAACCCATAAGGAAGGTTGGTAGTGAGTAGAGTAGGGAGTAATAGTCAGCCGAGCCAGAGAAAGAGAAGGAGAGTGATTTAATAGAAACCTCATCGTTTGATGTTGATCATGATCTCTTCCTGGTGTTCTTCAGCATGTCTTTGTGTCAGACACAGCAGTTGAAGAAGATAAGTTTCACACTCTTATCAGCTCAGAACTAGGTGGAGGAGCGTGTCATACAGATAGCAGATATATCCAGACAGAGAATAGACCTCACTCACATATCTGTTTCAAGAAGACTTGAGTAGTTGTCAGTTGTCAGTCCATTTAACATTTTATTGTCACACTACCTGTGCCTGTATGCTACAATTATGTAAGTTGTGTACCTCAATATTTTAACATCCAATTGATAACCGACAAAGGTGTATATTGCTTTTCATAAATTCTCATAATCAATCATTTGTTTGTGTCTGATTATCTGAGAAGCAATACATGTTTTACTCATCCAAAGCAAATAGACATTCTCCAAGAGGTTTGCGTGTCACACAACCACAACGTGTATTTTAGTATGTGTGGTCCGTTGCTACTGTTTTAACTGTAAAACCTTGACACGATATGCAGTGTACCAAGTATTCCCATATCAATTCAATAATTAGTCACATTTGAAAATACCTGATATTTTATTTAATTGCACAAGATCCTTTACTTGAATGTGTCGACAGTACAGGGTTGTATTTTCACCACGATGCTGAAAGTGTCAACTTGAAAAATGTTCTACTAAGCATCTCTTTGTTGGGTTTGTCATGCTTGATAGCGCACACCCTGCAATTTGCATTTTATAATTACTTACAGTATCAGTCAGAAGTTTGGACACACCTACTCATTCCAGGGTTTTTCTTTATTTTTACTATTTTCTACATTGTAGAATAATAGTGAAGACATCAACACTATGAAATAACACATGGAATCATGTAGTAACCAAAAAAAGTGTTAATATACAAATCAAAACATTTTTTATATTTTAGATTCTTCAATGTAGCCACCCTTTGCCTTGATGACAGCTTTGCACACTCTCTCAACCAGCAATTAACAGGTGTGCCTTGTTAAAATGTATTTCCTTCCTAATGCATTTGAGCCAATCCATTGTGTTGTGACAAGGTAGGAGTGGTGAACCAAAAATAGCCCTATTTGGTAAAAGAACAAGTCCATATTATGGCAAGAAAAGCTCAAATAAGCAAAGAGAAATGACTTTCCATCATTACTTTAAGACAGGAAGGTCAGTCAATCCGGAGAATGCCAAGAGTGTGCAAAGCTGTCATCAAGGCAAAGGGTGGTTACTTTGAAGAATCTCAATATAAAATATATTTTGATTTGTTTAAAAAAAATGTGGTCACTACATGATTCCATTTGTGTTATTTAACAGTTTGGATATCTTCACTATTATTCTACAGTGTAGAAAATAATACAAATAAAGAACACTGTGGGAATGAGTAGGTGTGTCCAACTGCTACTGTATTCTGTGTAACATTAGAAAGGATAAAGAGAAAAAGAATAATAGCAAGTAATTTATTTAATGTTATGAGCCATACACCTTATAATGTCAACATTTGTTAATATTATTTGCCAAATCCAAAAATATATGTTGTAATGACAATAATTGTGTGTTTATTTGAAATTATTTGAATTTACTTAACTCAGATTGTGATACAGAATAACTAGGTTTTCAGTCTAATATTTTCCACTTGTTATTAACTTTAATAAAAGATTGAGAAATATTTGAAGTTTTAGTAGGCTTTTCATTCTGGTTCGCCCAATGAGGACTTTTTTTTCATGAGTCCACACATTCCCATCGTCACAACATGGCTGGCTTTCAGAAAAATACCATGAGCACCATGGTTGTCCACTTCCCCCTCTTCCTTCTCCACCTCTTCCTCTTTCTCATCCCCCTTTTCCTTTTCTTCCACCTCGTTATCCTCCACCTCTCCCTCCTCCTCTTCCTCCTCCTTCAGCTCCTCCTCATCTTCCTTCCATTTCTTCTCTTCCCCCTCCTCCTCCTGCTTTTCCCTATCCTCCTGCCTGCTGCTGAGGGTGCTGCAGAGTAACCTGGCTCTCCAGGGACAGAGATCACCAGCTGTGTGTGAGGAACCATCCAGCTCCCCGATTTTGCGCACACACACACACGCAGGAATGTATGCATGCACTTATATGTGCACACACACACACCTGCTCAGACAGATGTGCACACAGACACCCATTGACTACACACACAAAAAAAGTGACTATTCATCTCTTGCTTGCACTCCATTTTTCCATCACGCTATCATGGAGTGGGAGCTACTATGGTGTCTTTCCATCTCAGCTGTTATACCCAACCTGATGAGCAGGTCTTGGGTCTATAGATCCGTGTACGTGGTGGTACAGACTGACTGAGCTGTACTGTATATGGGCAGCCTGCAAAATACCCACCAGTGCCTTCTTCCATTAATGGTAGTAAAAAAGCTTTAAGGCAGTAAAAGTGTTGGATTTATTATTTCTCCATCTCACCTCCTTAAGTGGATGTTTTCTTCCTGTCTTCCTCTGAGCCCAAAGTGCTCTGAGACCTGAGCCTGTTCAGCTCAGGATTGGCTCTGGTGGTGGAGAAAAGGGGTCGTTAAAACTCTGTAATTCAATGGCCACCACTAAACAGCCACCATCAATCCAACTATGAGCCCAGCAGCCATGAGGCCATGATGGAGATGTGTCCCCTGAGTCAGGGAGGGTTTTCTTAGCCTGCCTGGAAAGCCAGATGGGTGGGGGTTTACTTTTGGGACTTTTATATTGGTCCTAGGTGGCCACTAAGTCCACAGCTTCATGAGGGGAGACGTGTCCTAGGTAGAAGATGCTATTCAATCTCTCTTTCCCAGAGAAAATCAATAGCCATGAAAAGCATGTTTTCTGAAAGGCTTGTAGTTAATCAGCAGGACTTCTAGGAGTAATTCCTGCTACTCCAGTTGTAGCTTTTTACTGTATGTTTTTTGTGAGAAGAAGACAAACAATATGATATGATATAAATATAATTTATGAATATGATATACACATACTAACATGTAATATCATATACACTCAGATAGGTACATACCTTCGTACACCCAAATCCATATACTCAATATGCATAGAATTTTGAGTGCTGGTGAATTGATGTGATTGTTGGTATGCTGGAAAGTGAAAGCATTAAAACATTTACATGGGTGGGAGTCCTATAGCCATAACTATAGAATGTGTTAATGTGAGATACCTGTTCATTAGGACAACTCATAACAATGTCATAACCCAATTGGTCATAGATGAGGAAGAAAGGCACTAAGGAGAAGGCAGCCTGTTAGGTAAGCATTGGCATGAGTAACTGAATGACACTCAATCACTGGCTGACTTAGCAGCATAAAGTCTTCACTGTTGTCTTCATCCCTGTGTTCTTGCTAGTAGACCAACCCAGCCTTCAATTGCTTGAGGTGGGCAAAGGCCTTATTTCTCTTGACAGGATGGTTGAGCCCTTTCACATTCCAGCTAGTAAGGTAGACATCTCTCGGTTCTCTATCAACTCAACTGAGGTTCTGAATTATTGCCGTTCCAAAATATAAGTTGTGTTTTTATGTGAAAGATTTAACCTAGACTCGAAAAACATATTAGTCCCTTGGAATCTGTTTCACCAATAGTACCTCCAGGAATAGCAGTCTCAGATTTAGTTGAGTCACTCTGCGTTGTTCAGTGCACCATTTGCAAATGCCAGAGTAGCTTTGAGAAAAGGAGAAGGAAGAAGAAGAGGCAGCAGCTTAATTGGCCATGCAGCTACATGGGATTTGAGTCAGACGAGATGTAATATGCATCAATAAGTCATGCTGCTGTATGGGCCTGGGCCCCGGCTGGGCTGCCTGGCAGAAAAGGATGGGGGAAATCTGCCATGGAGAAATCACTTTAGCTAGCCTAGAATGCTCACTGTGTGTGTGTGTGTGTGTGTGTGTGTGTGTGTGTGTGTGTGTGTGTGTGTGTGTGTGTGTGTGTGTGTGTGTGTGTGTGTGTGTGTGTGTGTGTGTGTGTGTGTGTGTGTGTGTGTGTGTGTGTGAGTGTGTTTGCACGCTTGCCTGTGTGTACGTGAGTTCGCTCGCCATGTGTGCGACTCCAGATGGACTCCAGCAATTCGGCACTGTGCACAGCTTTCCTTCTAACCCTCTTCAATCCACCCTTCCCAAAGCATTACCCCCCCTAGACCATCTAGCCCTTCCTTCATCCCAGCCCCTCCACTCACCAACCAAACTTCACACCCGTGCTTGATTTGAAACTGAATCATTGCCAGGGCTAAAGGCATGTTTCAATTAGCAGTATGTCAACACATTTTAATAATTTAAAGCTGTTAACGCAAGCTACCATAACCAGGTGTTGCTGTACATGATCAAATAGCTGCACAGCTGTAGTAAGATACTTATAATACTGCATTAACAGTCTGTGGATAAAGTCAATGTTTCTCATCTCTCTGAAAACATGAAGTTGCTAAATCTATTGTCTCCCAATACAAGAGGAAGCCCTGCCGACCTCCAGTGCAAATCCTGTCCTGATTCCTACCTACTTCTAGCCCCTTTATCCACCTACTACACTAAAAGACTATGGACATGCAACCTCCATCCAACTCCCCCAGCCCCAGCTAGATCTCCAGCCCGAGCCCACCCACCCTTTCCTGAGCCAGCTCCTCTCTCCCCTTCCTGCTCTGTCACCATGGCAGCTCTCAGAGAGGGGGCTGTAGAGAGCCTGCCCTGGGGAAGTAGCAGCTCTGCAGTGCTCTGCTCTGCTGAGCTTATTACTGCCAAATTGTTTGTAACTAGAGGAGGCTCTCTCTGAAATCCCTGTTTTCTCTCTCTTTCTCTTTCTGACTCTCTTTCTCTCTCTTTCACTCTCTCCTACAGAGGTCCTTCTGCAGTGCCATGGTGGACGAGTTGCGGGTGTCCCTCAAGTGCCAGCGGCGCCTCAAACACAAGCCTCAGCCGCCCGTCATGGTGAAGACAGAAGACGTCATCAACATGCACACCTTCAACGACCGCAGACTGCCAGGCAAAGAGACCATGGCCTAGAACAGGACTCCCTCTCTCTCTATCCCTCTAACTCTTTCTCTCTCTCTCTCTATCCCTCTAACTCTTTCTATATCTCTCTCTCTATCTCTCTCTCTGCTGTCACGTGGAGGTGTGTAGGGTGAAGAGAGACTGGGGGAGGGAGGAAGGCTGATAGTTGATTTATGTGAGTGTATTTGGAGGGGGGGTTAAGAGTGGGAGAGGAGATGAGAAGAGAAGAGAAGAAAAGAGAAGTGGAGAAGAGAAGAGCTGAGCTGCTCTGATCACTGACTGGACTGACTGTCTGGCATCGTTGTTTTGAAACACTAAGCTAGAAATGAAAAGAGATTCAACAATGTTTCCTGTGGAAATAACTTGAACCAACCTGGGAGCAATTCAATGTGAGTTACCTCATTACTCTACCTGGCAGTGCACCTGAGCAAGGAGTGACCAAGTGGTGCCATGATTTAGTATAAAAAAAGAGAGAGATACACCCAGGATTCAGAGGAAAGGAGGGAGGGCAGGTTAAATTGAAAGTATAGAATATCATACAGGTATATGTTTGGTTGTACCTTAAATATTGATTCAATTTGGACATGTGATCTCTATCTGCTACCCAACCACTCTCTCTCTCTCACTGAGTAGACCACATGCAGAGAGCTTGGTTAGGTAGAATCAGGAGCACGTACATCCCTCAGTCATAGTTATGGAGCAAACACATACACAGACACTAATAGAAAAAACGGAGAGAAAATCAGTTGGCGAGTGTGTAGAGGACGCATCTTGTTTATATTCAACCATAGAAGAAGAAGGAGACCAGATGGGCTAGAAACAGCCAGTTCCAAATTAAACCCAAAGCCCAAAACACATTGGTGAGCAGGACAGAACTGCTCCCAACATGTACAGAGGCATCGTTTATTCATATCATTCACTGTTGGAAAGAATACAGTACATTATCCATCAGGCAATAGGGGATTTAATTTACTTTATTTCAGAGTACTAACATTTTGGTAAATTATGGGGGATGGGAAACTTTTTTTGAATGAAAAAATATATACCGGTACATATATAAATACAAGAGAGACAGATTACCGGGTGAGGGGCAGTGATGTAATAGAGGAATTAGGTGCTAGGAACTGGAAGTGACATGAAGAGTGGCGTACATGATGAAAGTAGTAACCTTGGAAACCTTAGTAGTTTGAAGTGAAGGAAAGCAGGACAGCAGGAGTGGATCTGAAACTAAATTCACAGCAATCACACAACATGAGGAATTTATTTATTCAAGTATTTATTATTTTATTTATATTTTCATTGACTGGATTTTCACAGCAGCTGCAAGGATACAGTACACACCTCATTTTCAGATTTGATGGGTACAAATTCTTTGTTTTTCTTTTTTGTTCGATGTCAAGTCTCAAGTTTCTTTTTGTATTCTTGCGGCTTTTATTTTAGTAACAAAATCCTCACATTTACTTGTGCAAATGCAATTTCTATGAAAAAGTGTTTTTGTACGAAGAAAATCAAAAATTTTGTAATAATTTTTATCAACACAAAATGCACCACGGATGTCACCACGGCAGACAGCGAGCCTCTCTCTCCACTGTGGGCCGTGTGGGCATCCCAAGGGATAGCAGCCCCATCTAGGATAGCCCCGTCAGGCCTAACACAATCCCCTCCAGGGGTCACGAGAACAACCCTTCCATGGACCGGCCTCACACCGATGGGGTCTCCAGAGCATTCTGGTTGAGCTTCAGTGGCATAATACATGTTTTGGAAAAGCTATTTTTATCATGTAAAGGAATCATATTTAAAAGAAAGATATTTTTACTTCAGGTGAAAGAAGAGTAATGATTAAACAATAATTAGAACAATACATATATATATACACACAAAGAAGTTGAAGTGAAGAGGACTGCCAATGATGCTTATCATTCTACACCCCTGATTTCCAATAGACTGCTAGTTTTCAGTGCTGAGAAATTGTGTGTAAATGGTTAAAAAAACTGTATGTATTTAACAAAATAAAGAACACCTACAGTGGCAAGAAAAAGTATGTGAACCCTTTGGAAATACCTGGATTTCTGCATAAATTGTTCATAAAATTTGATCTGATCTTCATTTAGGTCACAACAATAGACAAGCACAGTCTGCTTAAACTAATAACACACAAACAATTATACGTTTTTATGTCTTTATTGAAAACACTGTGTAAACATTCACAGTACAGGGTGGGAAAAGTATGTGAATCCTTGGATTTAATAACTGGTTGACCCTCCTTTGGCAGCAATAACCTCAACCAAATGTTTTCTGTAGTTACCAATCAGACCTGCACAACGGTCAGGAGGAATTTTGGACCATTCCTCTTAAACAACTGTTTCAGTTCAGAAATATTCTTGGGATATCTGGTGTGAACTACTCTCTAGAGGTCATGCCACAGCATCTCAAATCGGGTTGAGGTCAGAAGGTGTATTTTCTTCTATTGAAGCCATTCTATTGTTGATTTACTTCTGTGTTTTGGGTCGTTGTCCTGTTGCGTCACCCAACTTCTGTTGAACTTCAATTGGCGGACAGATAGCCTTACATTCTTCTGCAAAATGTCCTGATAAACTTGGGAATTCCTTTTTACGTCGATGATTGCAAGCTATCCAGGCCCTGAGGCAGCAAAGCAGCTCCAAACCATGATTCTCCCTCCACCATACTTTACACTTGGGATGAGGTTTTGATGTTGGTGTGCTGTGCCTTTTTTTCTCCACACATAGTATTGTGTGTTCCTTCGAAACAACTCAACTGTAATTTCATCTGTCCACAGTAATTTTGCCAGTTGCGCTGTGGAACATCCAGGTGCACTTTTGCAAACTTCAGATGTACAGTAATGTTTTTTTTGGACAGCAGTGACTTCTTCCATGGTGTCCTCCCATGCACACCATTCTTGTTCAGTGTTTTACGTATCGTAGACTCATCAACAGAGATGTTAGCATGCTCCAGATATTTCTGTAAGTTTTTAGCTGACACTGTAGGATTCTTCCTAATCATTGAGCATTCTGCGCTCTGCTCTTGCAGTCATCTTTGCAGGACGGCCACTCCTAGGGAGAGTAGCAACAGTGTTGAACTTTCTCCATTTATAGACAATTTGTCTTACCGTGGACTGATGAACACCAAGGCTTTTAGAGATACTTTTGTAACCCTTTCCAGCTTTATGCAAGTCAACAATTCTTAATCTTGGGTCTTCTGAAATCTCTTTTGTTCTAGGCATGGTTCACATCAGGCAATGCTTCTTGTGAATAGCAAACTCAAATTTTGTGAGTGTTTTTATAGGGCAAGGCAGCTCTAACCAACATCTCCAATCTCGTCTCATTGATTGGACTCAAGGTTAGCTGACTCCTGGCTCCAATTAGCTTTTGGAGAAGTCTTTAGCCTAGGGGTTCACATACTTTTTCCAACCTACATTGTGAATGTTTAAATGATGTATTCAATATAGACAAGAAAAATACATTAATTAGTGTTTTATTAGTTTAAGCACACTGTGTTTGTCTGTTGTTGTGACTTAGATGAAGATGAGAACAAATTTGATGACCAATATATGCAGAAATCCAGGTAATTCCAAAGGGTTCACATACTTTTTCTTGCCACTGTAACTAATTTTGAACGTGTTATGAAAACTAAACGGAGTGCACACAGTTTACTGTTTGAAGTTGATACACAAGTTTAAAGAAAAAAAATAATAATCTTCACAACTTTGTGGTGTCGTTCATTTGACTCTAAAGCAAAATGTTTTGTCACCATTACATTGTTACAGCTTGGATCAGACTCTAAACAGAACAAATAGCAAAGTGAACAGAAAACACATTAGAAGACTGATGGAATATGGGATATATATATATACACAAAAATCGAATGAAGAACAAAGCAAGTCGATATTGAGCCAAAAAGAAAAAGAAACCACAGCATTTGAATAGAAAGATAATTGTTCAAGACTCCTTCAGTACTTTTTTTTTTTTTTTTACCATATAATGTTGACTGTGCGCTCTCACCCTGCATTTTGTACTCCATATCCCTCCATCTGGAGAGCAGCTGTGGAAATACTGACATGGATGAAAAAACAAAGGGCAATCAATCTATTCTGTTTATAAGAAAAAATGTAAATGTTATTAATCTTTAACACGTGAAACGATTCCTATTTGAAAGACACAAAATGTACAGCAGATCTGCCATGCATACCCATTAATGCATTTATATTAGCAGTTAGGAAAATTGGCAAAATAAATGATTATACTATACAACAACTATATAACACAGGGTTATTCAATATGTAAGCCTATAGAGCAGTAATGTCCCTTGGGCAGACAGCGTGTAGACTGAGAGAATCTGCCAGAACTGAATGAGATGCGTGAATTCCGAGCAGCATTACTTCCGGTTTGGCGGTTTTGGGGTTTTCATCACTGGTTAGTTGGACATATCAGGATTGGGCGAAGGAGGGTGCTTAAACTGCTTCACCTGCAGTGCTTTGTGCGTTTGCGCACACGGATCTGAAGGGGGTGGGCTGAGAGTTTCCTTTTGCGAGGGCGGAGACTACATTTTTGCCGGAACTCTCAATTTTTGACACGTGAACACAGAAGTTAATTACTTACGCAAGATTTTACTTCTGGGTTAGCAGAGATGAATAGAGCAATTGTACAATTATTCCCAAGCCATTGAAACGAGACAAAATGTATAAATGCAAGACTGTCTGTGAGGGTAATCACATGCACACTTAATGCTCAAATGTATGTGCATATACAATGATAAACGGGTCCCAGTGACTCACAGGCTTTATTAGATGGGGATTGTTGTGGATGGGGAGACGCTGTCCTTGATGGCAAGAGGAGAGGAAACTGCCTTGTAGCGTCGAGGAATTAACTATCCATAATGAATTAAAATAGAGGGAATTAACACAGTGATAAACAAAGCCAAATGACTGTCGTTAAGGGACGGTGGGGGTAGTGAGAGTGTGGAGGTAGCCTGCTTTACTTGTGGGCCACGGTCTCCAATTCACCCAGAAACAGACTCAGTCAGCAAACACAGGGAGGGTCAGACAAGGACACCGCTTCCTCTTAGCCAATCCCTGATCTGACGATGACCCTTGACCCATACCCAGGGTATGACTCAGCAGAACGCTGCGGCTAATCAGATTAACTATCCATCCTCACCCTGACCTGAGAGGTGGGATGGATAGGACGGATGGGATGGGATGAAGGCCCAGGGGCTGTCAGGGGCAGTGTTGTGGAGATGCAGCCAACAGATTACATTTAAAAACATTTTTACTTAACCTGTCTAACCTGCTGGTTTAGAAAGCTTTCCTCCTTATCGACCTGACCTCAGTTTGCCGGTTACTTCATAACTGGATGTAGAGGAACATGAACACTGTTGGCCTTTTTTGTTGTGTGTTAGTTGTGGCGTAAATCTGCTTCCATACGTTGGTGACTTCTAAAATTCAAAGTATCTGATAAGTGCAGCTCTATTTGAGCAAGCTTTATGAAAAAATAGCTTTTGAATACATTTGTAAAAAAAATCTAATGGAAATGTACTTGTTTGAAGAGTAATAGATATAATTTGAGGTTCAACAGAGGCAGAAACCCTGGGAAAGCTTCACCATGGATTCATCTTAGGTCATTCAGCAGCAGGAAAATGATCTGTCCAAAACATACCGAAAACACACACCAATGTCCAAATTAGTAGTGGAACAGTGGATCCTGCCGGTCCACACTGTCTTTACCCTCAGAAAAATGAACAAAACAAACAGTGGTGTCAGTGTCCAGCCCACCGCCAGGATAACAGCTCATTAAAAAACATTCCGATGGTAAGAAAACACATTCTGTGGAGGGAGAAAACATCCTTATCTGTGCCCTGCATCCTCAGGACTAATGCTGCCATTGTGTGGATCGTTAGAACCTAGCCCAGGGTGTTTTTCTTTGTGTGTGTGCCTGTTCTCAGCCATTCCATTATCAGATTGAAGTTTTCACACAAGGTGTCGCTTCAGACGGGCCCGAATCTTCACACCTCTGTCAGGCCGAGGAGGGAGGACGGAGGGAGATAACAAACGCACACGCCGGATCCCATTAATTGGCTAATTATCATGGCTGGTGGGGAGTGCCAGTAAACTGGAGATGGGGAAGGTAAAGCCATGTCCCCTGTATGCTCCTCTCATCCCCCAGTCAAACCCTGTTTATCAATCAACAGTTTTAATGAAGACTGAACAGGACACGGCCGTACGTGGTGGCGACCGAGAGATGGCCGTCGTCCTTGAGACATGGGGCTTCAGGCCAAGGGTTTTGTTAGTTGTCTCTGAGGTTCTCTCTCATAGCTAGATATGGGAAATGATTGAAGTTTTCATTATTTCTGAATACTTACTAAGATAATAACCCTCTTGGCCAGGTCTCCCTGGAAAAAGAGATTCCTATTTAAATTGTTTTATTAGATCTCTTTATGTCTCTCATTGACCTGATTTAAGAACAGGGAAGAAAGGGGAGGGGAGAAGATGGGAGGGGAGAAGATGGGAGGAGAGGGGAGGAGAGGGCTAGAGAGGGGCGGGGAGGGAGGGGAGGAAAGGAGAAGGGTGGAGAGGAGAGGGGTGCAGGATTTTGGACTAAACCATGTTGTGTTAAACCGGAGGAGTAAACCATCCCACCTACTGTATCATGTGACAAAAGCAATAAGACCACCTTCAGCCATGGCAGAGATGTAATGGAATTCTTCGTCCTCCTCTGACGAGGAGTAAGAAATGTCGGACCAGGATGCAGCGTGGTGAGTATCCATTATTTATTAGAATACTTTCAAGAAAGAACAAAAACAATAAACTGACAAAATAAACGAAATAGTGAACACTAAACACAGGAACACACGAACAGGAACAATCACCCACAACCCACAATACAAAACAGGCTACCTAAATATGGTTCCCAATCAGAGACAACGACTAACACCTGCCTCTGATTGAGAACCATATCAGGCCAAACACATAGAAACAGACAAACTAGACATACAACATAGAATGCCCACTCAGATCACACCCTGACCAAACAAAACATAGAAACATACAACGCAAACTATGGTCAGGGTGTGACAAGAGATTCCAAAGCTAAATCCTTCAGATAAAATAACAAGGGAGAGAGGGGGGTAAGAGAGGGAAAGAGAGAGAGAGCGGTGGATAAATAAAAGATCCCATGTGGAATTGTGTCAAGACGTGTGACACCGCATCAAGCAGCATTCAATGCTATTTCCTCTCTATGTGCCTTGGCAAAAAAATCATGTGTTAAAAGTAAAGGACAGTATGGAGGATTCCCCCCTAGCAGCCTCTGTAGCTGGTAGAGATTATCAACCCAATAAACACAGGGCCTGAACAGCTGAGAGGAGTAAACACATGGCCTGAATGGTTGAGAGGAGTTAATACAGGGTCTGAATGGTTGAGAGGAGTAAACACATGGTCTGAATGGTTGAGAGGAGTAAACACAGGGCCTGAATGGTTGAGAGGAGTTAACACAGGGCCTGAATGGTTAAGAGGAGTAAACACAGGGCCTGAATGGTTGAGAGGAGTAAACACAGGGCCTGAATGGTTGAGAGGAGTAAACACAGGGCCTGAATGGTTAGGAGGAGTAAACACAGGGCCTGAATGGTTGAGAGGAGTAAACACAGGGCCTGAATGGTTGAGAGGAGAAACAGCGAAAGTGAAAGTCACAGGCGTTTATCCTCCTCTGATCCCCACCACAGGAGCTTTACAGACATAATCACACATTACACTGTGGGAGAAAGCACCCACCACCAGGGCCTAATGGCCTGTGACCAGATTACACTGCCTGAGACCCACCCAGATGTAATGGAGCGTGACCAGATTACACTGTCTGAGACGCACCCAGATGTAATGGAGCGTGACCAGATTACACTGTCTGAGACGCACCCAGATGTAATGGAGCATGACCAGATTACACTGTCTGAGACCCACCCAGATGTAATGGAGCGTGACCAGATTACACTGTCTGAGACCCACCCAGATGTAATGGAACGTGACCAGATTACACTGTCTGAGACCCACCCAGATGTAATGGAGCGTGACCACATTACACTGTCTGAGACCCACCCAGATGTAAT